>NW_015387996.1:64160-111047 GCF_001527695.2 Protobothrops mucrosquamatus | reverse complement strand
AAAAAGTAATACTGAACCCATCCTGAAGTGTGAAAAAGTGCAAACATTTTAAAAAATGCTCTCTCACTTGACAGAATCCATAACTTGAGTTAAAACATATTTCTATGAAAAGTTAAAGAATATTTTCTGCACCATTTCCAATATGGAAATTCAATGAAAGTTCCAAAGTACTAGAATCTCCAATAAAGCCCCATCAATGGATTCATGTCTTTAAAAATATTAAAATGGTATTAACAGATCTATGTTTAAAACTGATTCATAAAAAAGATATATAGGTATGTACTGTACTTGCCAAAATGTATTTAATAGGATGGTCATCAATTTTTCTATCCTAGTTCTGTTTAGCAGAAAGCCTCATTGTATCTCTCAAATTTCACTTATTATCACTTTTTGTATCATTTATCTCAAAATTACACCAAACATCTCTCCAGGCATGCTTTAGAAATGGACTCCCCCCTCTTTAAAAATGTATTTCCCTCTGTATTTGGAAGCAAAAGTATCATTTTTCCAACCATTAAGCACACATGCAGTCTTCAGCTTTGTTGATAAATCACACTGCCACTCCCTAAGCAAACCACATGCATCTTTTAATATTTCTCCAGCTACATCATTTATACCTGCAGCCTTACCATTTTAAAAATTTTTATATCTTCATTTATACCTTCATTTCATCTTTCTTTTTCTTGGACACTAACATTTAGAGTATTTGTTTCAATTCCCTTCTTCTACATATCATATTCATTCCCATGAAGTTATCTAAAATACTTCTTCAAATATTCCCTCACTTCAAGTTCTTCCTCCGAAAGTCAGAGCTGTCAAAATGTGGAGTAAGAAGTTGTTTATATAAACAGAGTATAGAGAAAAGCACAGCAAATAATCCCTTACAATGTCCTTAAAACAGGACAAAATTGCTAAGGATTGAAATTTCATTCTTTAAAATTCTGTAGAAGTAGATTTTGTTGCTACAATAATTATTTATGATAATAATAAAGCTTATGTATTCCAGTTGTGTTCTTTTTTCCCTATGAAAATTCCAGTGTGCATCTGCATTTCAAGAGACAATTGCTGCAGTGACCTAGGAGTAATCTAGGACACATTGCAAATTATTTCATCATTTTTAATTCCATTTGCTCTTCTGGAGTCTTCTTTTTCAGCTCTCTTCATTCATTTTCAAAACAATTATTTCCATCTACAGTAAATCATTCTCCATTTTCTTCCTTTCCTTAATTGTATCTATTCTTTGCTCACTTTAGCTACATTTTTGCAACTTTTTCTCTGTGCATATTATATATTTCTCAATTTTTTTGCAGCAATAATTCTTATTTTCTGTTTTCCTCATCCACAGCTCCTTCTTCATCATCATCATTCCATCAAGCATTTTTTCCTGTTTCCCATTAGAATGCCTTCACTTGCTTATGCAGATCATTGTAATATTTTTCTTTTCACTTTTGGGAGATACTTTTTTTCATACTAAGCTCTTACTTTCTTTTCTGAAGTCCTTTTATTGTCTTTCTGGTTTCTTTAACTTTATTGCTTTTATTCCATATGTAACTTTTTCCAAAGATCTACTCTTGACATTATCAAGAAAATAATCTAGTTTCACATTTGCACTATGTATCTTTCACTTATTCTCTCATGTTTTTCATAATAATTAGTCATGTAACAAAACAGATCTATGTTCATTTTCTTAAAATACATAAATACTTAAAGACATGAATCGTAACTACCCCGAAATAACCTCTAAGATCATGAAACCTTGAAAGTAACTTAAAGGTATAACCTTTACCACGTCTTTTATAAGAAATTGAAAAGTATCTTTATACAAAATTGAGTTCAATACCTAAGACAGTTCACTCTCTCGTAAAAAATTTTACAAACGTGAAAAAGTGTGAAGTCCTACCCAAGTCATAATGAAAAATAAAAGATAAACAGATGAAAACTAAGAAAAAAACAATATAAAAATATATATAATAAGAAAGTCCAGAAAAAAAGATAAGAAAAAATCCATTGCTCCCTCCCCGAAAAATAGTAAGAAAAAGAAACTTCCCTCTTCATCCTCAGCAAGTATATTCAACATTAACTATTTATCACTGTCTTAAAATTACAGTAAGAATAATCTTTATTCCATACTTCACTCCATTTTCTATAAATCTCTAAATCTTCAGCTCTTTACTGATCAAGATCCAACTAAAATACCTAATAACGTAAGTATTTAATCTCTTTTTATTTAATCTAAATTCCCCTCATCCCTCTTAACAATTCAACATTACAAACCATAATAAAACTGAAAGTTGCTAAACATTACCAGAAATAATAGACCCCTATTTATATATCAAAAATGATAATGTAAATATTATAAATTCATTATATTATTTTCAAAAGAGAAACTATCCAATCCAGATAAATATTAAACATCACCAAAGATAACTTTAACCACAGTGAAATAAACCAGTTTTGAGATTATTTTCTTTCTTCACACCAATATTGCATAAATAAAATTCTAACTCTTCTTTTTTTTCTAGTCTCTTTGTCCCTTCTCATGAAGTTCTTGTCATCTTTATCCTAGTCCATTTGTAATTTCCACGAAGTAACTCTAGTAAATCTCTTATATTTTAATTAAAAAGGCTACATTATTTGTAGGCCTTTTTTGTTTTTTAAATGATCATCCAATCCAATTCCATTGGTAAATCCAGTATTTCTATTTTTACTTGTTAGTTATAATTTTAAGTCCATCTTAATGTCCATTTCAGTTGTCTTCAAAGGAGTTTGTTCATCTTCAAGAACAACTTTTAGTTTAGTAAAGAGTTAAAGAGCCCAAGTACTTCACAAGCTCACAAATCTAACTTTTCCTTTAAAGTAGCCATCATGTGCTTTAGTAATCAATCTTCAAAGTTTTGTTTTGCATTGAAAAGTAAACAAAATAGATTTTTCTCACATGAGAGAATCTTTCTAATTAGTTTCAAAATCTTTCTCTAAAGCAGTCACCCAGCAATTTGTAGGCTCGCAGTTCTGAATGTTTTTCCATCTTAAAGAGGCAGTACAAAAATAAACTTCAAAGTTATTAAAAAGATTAGATTTGGTCAAACTTTGAGTCCATGAAAGATTTCATTTATGGCTTAGAGCATGATTGAACCCATGACCTTCAGCTGATTGCAAGCAGCTGCAAAAATGTCAATTTCTGCTATTTGTTCACAAAAATCAACTGTGGGAGAGTACATATTTACAGTCTCCAGAGTTGTCTTTGTTCTAGAGAATTTCAGCAGTCTGGATTTTAGATGTCTGCCATAATTCTCCTGTAATCCATGTGGAGTGGGAAAAAATATGTGTTTCAGCTTATCTTGCCTCATCTGATGTCTGAATTCCGGTCCTTTTTAGTGAAAATATTTACAGTCCATGAAATAAAACATCATCTGGAATGTTGTTTGAGTTGAAAATGAATTATCTTAAACTTTGTTTCTTGGCTTATTTATACATAAAAACAACAGGGGTGCCAGATTACTTTTAATAACTAAATGAAATGAGTGTTCAAAAAATAACTCTTAGGACTTTCAGAAGCACTGGAAATTATTGAAACTAGCTGTCTGAAAAGATGTTAGGTAGCATTATTGATTCCTTAGTAAAGTTTTATATTTCTTTTGAAATATAACCATGGAAACAAGCAGATAAATAAGATTTTCTTTAGAATTAGCCAGGAACTTCTTTTTGGAAAGAACAAATGTAATCCAAGGAAAGTTGTTCTGTTTGCAGTAGTGCAGAAAGAAAAGGAAAAGCGATAATTGAAGAAAAAATGTGATGATGTGGTTCTCTTAGTAAATTGAGAACAATGACCCTTGAAGGACCATAAAGAAAGTGAATGTCAAGCTAATTTATTATTGTTACATTATCTGTCCTAACTTTAAACTTGTCTTACTGAGTTGTTAAATCCTAGCCTGATACCAAATGCACCAAATGTTAATGACTATCTGAATAAATCCAACACTGTTAACAGTGCATTGTTTTTGTCTTCTGTCTTACCTATAATGTTCCACCTATAATGTATACATCTATATATCTTCTAATATCAGCTTACTTAAAATATAGCATCATTTATACAGGACACTGCATCTCCCTTCCTTATAAAAGGTCTTTGCCTCCATGCTTTTGAAACAAGAGGGCAAAAAATTTTCAGCATTTTCTTAATCACTACCTTTATGAAAGTTTACAATTAGGTCATGGGTGTCAAACTCGATCGCATCACATAATGTATTGTGACTCTTTTGCCTTTGTGGAGCCAGGATGGGTGTGGCCTGCACGTGATGCATCTGGCCCACAGGGCGCTAGTTTGACACCCCTGAATTAGGTGATAGAAGCAGCTGCTCTTTTAAAGCTTGTTCTTTTCTATATCTTTGATCTGCTTAACAATGTTTATGCTAGCCTGAATAGTAGTCATTAATCCCATCCTTTATGCATTATGAATTTGTTTTATCACCTTCACAGTCATCTGTGTCATTGGCATCAAATTCCAAGATTTAACAATATGCTGTTTAAAGAAATATTCCATTGGTTTATTTTGAGTTTTCCGTTATTAGATGACTCTTAAGTTCTAATATTTTGAGAATGGGGGAAAATCATTTTCTGTATATTCCATTTTTCCATACAAATATGCCTCTGTAGCTGTCTTTTTTAAAAATGAAAAGCTTCAAATCTTTCTTTATAGCATGAGTTTCCAGCTTTCTAATTTTTTTAAATTTTTTATTGTATTTTTCCCCCAGT
Organism: Protobothrops mucrosquamatus; assembly: GCF_001527695.2. NCBI lineage: Eukaryota > Metazoa > Chordata > Lepidosauria > Squamata > Viperidae > Protobothrops > Protobothrops mucrosquamatus. The sequence continues at coordinate 106,295 of NW_015387996.1, read as the reverse complement.
TCTACAGTATCCTTTGTAGAGAATTATACCAAGTATTTCAAGGGTAGCTACATTCAAACGTTTTGCAATTTTGGTTGTTTTATTTCTTTTTCTTAATATTTAAAGTGGGGGTTTGAGTGGAGGTTCAACCATTTAAGAAACCCCCATTTGAATTCTTTGAAGCATATTAGTAAACAAATGCTGTTCAACTTTTGTAAACAATCATGACAGAATTAATTTTAGTTACTGGAAACTAACTGCTCTATTTGTTATTTTATCCTCCAGGAGAGCTAGTTTTTATGCCTGTCGGCTTGATAAGAACTTGTATGTGATTGGAGGGAGAAATGAAACTGGCTACTTGTCAAGTGTGGAATGCTATAATTTAGAGACAAATGAGTGGCGTTATGTATCTTCCCTACCACAGCCTTTGGCAGCACATGCAGGAGCTGTACATAATGGAAAAATCTATATTTCAGGTAAGCTGTTTCCTAGGTTCCATTTGATGGATTTAAAAATTTGGTTGAGCCCAAATTTTATTTTAAAAGCTGTAACTAATGAAGGTATATTTGATTTGTAGGTGGTGTCCATAATGGTGAATATGTCCCCTGGCTGTATTGCTATGACCCTATAATGGATGTCTGGGCTAGAAAACAAGACATGAATACAAAAAGAGCTATCCACACGCTGGCCGTAATGAATGACCGACTATATGCAATTGGAGGAAATCATTTGAAAGGTCTCTTTTTAAATAGCAAGATACTATATTTTTCTGATTTTTTGATCAAAAATTATTTTTTCTGTGTTAGCATAGAAATCATTCTTTGCTATCATATCACACATTATTCTGTGTTATCATGCCACAGACTTTAGTATCATCCTCAGTAGCATTTTGAGAAAGAAAAAACTATAACACCACATTAAATAAATGAGTAATGAATGCTTTAGATAATAAAAAAGAGAATTTTCATTACTCAGAATCATGGATGATTTGTCATCCCTGTGAATTAATTGTAACAAACAGATTATTATTGACCCAAATTCCCTACAATGTTTGCCTCTGTAAATTAGTTGCCATCATAAGAAGTTTTACAAGAGTTCCAAGGAGAGTTCCTAGATTTCAGGAAGAAACTTTAAATATTAAACTGCAACACATTTACCTGGGGACTTTTGAACTGGCATAAATACGCTTGATCTAAATTTGTTTTATTCATCTTAGCATTTTATTAGTGCTAAAAGCATGTATGTATTCACATTGCAAAACAAATTCTGCTACAATATTGGAGAAGTATATCTAAAATAATTCTGTCTGTAGCATTGTGGCCAGAAAAAGCAGAATTACTTTCAATGTTTTATCCATTCCCCTCCCCCCAAAATCTTGCTCCCATTAATTTAGGGAGAACACCATTGTGGTCCCAGTGACCATCAATTCCTGATTTTTTTTTAAATTTAAAACAGAAAAAAGATACAACTTACAACCTCAGAGTTGTATGTGCGCCTGGAAAAAGTCTTGATTATACTCTCTGGAACTGTTCCAGAAGTTCCTAGCAACTTGTCATTTAATGTGACAGAAGATAGAAATTATTGAAATGACAAAGAATAGCAAGAGTGATTAATTAAATTGAAGTTTAAATTAAAGCCAATCATGTTCAGCTTTTTTGGCCTGGCTTTTTCCAGTGTTTAGAATACTACTCCTGGGATGTTGAGCTTTTGACAGGGAAAAAACCTATTATTAAATGCATTTAAATGAAAGGGTCATTGACTTTAATTTTTGTAAAGTCAATCCAAATTATATTATGTTTTTTTACAGAATTTCTAATTTTTGGTTTACTTTGGTTTTATTCACAGCTCTCCATTTCATTTAATGCACTACTAAACTTTGTTAAAAGGATTGCATTTATATTATTCTCATTTGGAAAAATGAAATGTACGGGAGGGTGCAACTATCTAAAAGAAGACATTTCTTTTCAATCAGTCCGATGGGTTTGCACTGAAGAATTCAGGACTATAGCACATACATGCAATGGTTACATATATACGTGAGCCTTTGTGCTAACATCTTTTCCTCATGTCAGTGTTCTGTATCAATGTTTTTTACAGGTAGTCCTCAAGTTATAGCCGTTCGTTTAGTGACTGTTCAAAGTTATAATGGCATTGAAAAAAGTGACAACCAATCCTCATCCTTAAAATCATTGCAGCATCCCTGTTGCCTGATCAAAATTTGGGCATTTGGAAACCGCCACGTACAGTCCTCGACTTATAACCACAATGGAGCCCAGAATTTCTGTTGCTAAGTGAGACATTTGTTAAATGAGTTTTGCCCCATTTTATGACCTTTCTTGCCACCATTGTTGTTAAGTGAATCACTGCAGTTGTTAAGTGAATCTGGCTTCCCCATTGACTTTGCTCATCAGAAGGTTACAAAAGGTGATCACATGACTTTGGGACATTGCAACCGTCATAAATATGAGTCAATTGCCAATTGAATTTTGATCACGTGATTGTGGGATGCTGCAACAGTCGTAAGTGTGAAAACCAGTCATAAGTCACTTTTTTCAGTGCCGCTGTAATTTTAGTCACTAAATGAACTGTTGTAAGTCAAGGACTACCTGTATTTACAGTGGTTGCAACATCTTGGAGTCACGTGATTGCTAGTTGTGGCTTTCCCTGCCAGCTTCTGACAAGCAGTCAATAAGGGAAGCCAGATTAGTTTAATAACTGCAGTGATTCATTTTGCAACGATTGTAAAAATGGTCCTAAAATCAGATGTGACTCACTTAAAAACTGCATTGCTTAGCAGTGGAAATTCTGATCTCAGCTATGGTTGTAAGTTGATAACTACTTGTACAGAGATCTTAGGGATCTTTGGAATTTTACAATTCTTTTCAAGTGACATTACAACAGACTATATTTGTCTATAACATTGGTATTGCTTGTTTGATTTGACTGGAAACATTTTTCTTTTGCTCTGTTTTCAAAACCGCAGAATTTAAGAAGAGATTACAGATCTCTTATAAAGCAAACTGTATACATAAGAATATTGTCAAAGATAGAATTTACAAGAAATTCTTCAGTGCAAACTCTATGAAATGAAAAAAAGCTTTACTATAGGTATTCCTAATCCCTTTAAACCATGAAATCAAAATTCCAATATATTATGGGAGCAGAAAAATCTTTACTAACAGCCCTAGCAATTGTAGTTGTTAGTAATCACCATGTGTTTATTATTAGTATAACGGCCAGTATTTAAGAAGTTGAAGTTCAGTATAATATCCTATGATGATGAATTCATCATCCTATGATGATGAATTTCAGAAGAAAAACAAGGAAAAATTTGCAATGTTTTATTTTAACAGGCTCATTCCTCTTATCTCTAGCAATTTATAAAGATTGTCCTTTTATGCTGTTGACAAATTATTTTTTAATAGTGACCGTAGTCATTATTTTAAAATGTGTGGATTCAAATTATTTTATGAATGTGTGATACAGGTTTTTCTCACCTTGATGTCATGCTTGTGGAATGTTATGACCCAAAGGGCGACCAATGGAATATTTTGCAAACTCCTATTTTAGAGGGTCGTAGTGGTCCTGGATGTGCAGTCCTTGATGACAGCATATACCTTGTTGGAGGCTACAGCTGGAGTATGGTATGCATTAATTTGAACATGAAGTCTTAACTAGATCATCTAGTTACAATTTTATAGCATGCTATTTATTTATTTATTTATTTATTTAAGCAATTGTTTACTGCCACCTATCTCATGGCAGTGACTGTGCACAGAGGATTATAAACAAGACAATACAAAAAAAGTCACCCCATCCTAAGTAATAGTGCAGGTGAGAGTAATGGTACCAATAGAAGTAATAATAACAGAAAACATAGGATACAACTGGCCCCAAAACATTGCATTTTGAATCCATATATACCAAAATAAACTAATCTACACACACACACCCCAAGCATTTAAGCATTCCTATCCAACTATTTGAGGAAATATCCAGGTCTACAGTAGCTTGCCAAGGGTCAGGGCCATCCTGATCTCTAAAGGGATATTGCTTCATAGGGCCAGTGCTGTAACACAACTCCCAGGTCGCACAAGATGACATTTTCTAGGAGAGACCCAGATCATGCCAACCCTCTGGTACTGATGGGGCAAGCAGATATGTCAGGAGACAGATAATTTTGCAAATAACCTGGCTGCATGCCATGTAGGGTTTTATAGGTGACATCCAGCATTTTGAATTTAAGTAGAAAGTCACTGGGAGCCAGTGCAGCTCATACTAGACAAATCTCACCAAAAATATGGTGAGACGTAAACTACAGAAACACATGCCAGTTCAGTCATTGCCCGGTTCAACGTGGACCATACTCTACAGGACTCAGGACTCTAGGCTGAACAACCAGGACCAGCAGCTACAGAACTACTGGAATAAAAGGTGTTGAACTGTTGCAAATATAAAGTGATTGAAAATGAGGAAATAATGATCAGTTATTACAGATCAAGTCCAACAAGAAGACGATATTTGAAATGCATGCACCAGTTCTGAAAAGAACAACATAGAGAATCAGAAATAACAGAACAGATGTTATGGCAGACCGATGTCAATTTACAATACAAAGTATCCACAGAAGCAGAATTCAAAGAATTGCAAAGAACTTCCCAGAGCAAAGAAATCAAAGCCTTGCCAGAAGTAATTCACATTGTAGAGGTAAACCAAAGGAAGTTGTCAGTAGATGAAGGCTGCACAGCTATTGAACTGTTTTCATTCCAGTACCAGGCAACCTCTCCTCTGCCAAAGGAAAAAACAAAGTTCTTTAACTAAAGAAGTAGAAGAATCAAAACAAAGAATAACTAACATCTAGAATAGCACAACAACAATAAAATAAGGTTGCCTGCATTGAAGCTTGTTCCAAAGAAACAGCTAGCATAAGCATTAAAAGATGTGAGTACTGTAATATCAAATATAGGCATCAGGTCACTGCAAGAAACAAACTATCTAATCTACTCCATTATAATCACAAGTCCTGCAATACATTTGGGAGCAAGGGATGTTATCTAGTCATAAAGCTTTCCATCATCCCATAATATCTATGCAAAATATGCAAGCTGTGCTAGAATTTCTGTAATTACTGCATTGGCATATTCATTCTTTGTTCCCAATAAGCATTTTTGCAAGTTTCTTAAATCAAGCAGCAGTATTCTTTCGTGTCTAGAAAATAACTTTACATCCATCCTGTTGTCCTAAAGATATCTTATTAATTTGACAAGTCCCATTATCAAAACAGGTATTAGGAATTGTTTTGGGGGGGATATCTAGCAAGATAGCAACAACTTGTATGACCACTGCTGACCTCGAGGCGGTACAGCATCAGCCACTGACTCCGGCCATTTTCCAGTGGACTTTCCATAAAAAAGGTAGTGATATTAATTTAATTATTTTTCCCATTATTTATTATAAGCAGGTTCTTATTACTTTTTAACACTGTCCACTCTCAATCCTAAAATCCCACTGCCATTTTTAAAAATAAGTTCTTATAACAATAGCAGTAGCACTTAGACTAATATACTGCCCCATAGTGCTTTACAGCACTCTCTGGGCAGTTTACAGTGTCAGCATATTTTCCCCAACAATCTTGATCCTCATTTTACTGACCTTCAAAGATGGAAGGCTGAGTCAACCTAATGTCTGAAAGGCTGAGTCAACTTTAGGTCTGAAAGCAGATAGCTTGTATGAACATACCCTTTCGAGGATTAGTACATTGCAGGTTCTTGAATAATCATGAAAGAGCCTATTCTTTTCTAGTTATCGTTATCTACATTTTGAACTGGTGTTTTTCAGCTAAATAAAAAAGCCTCTATATTTTGCATTACAGGGAGCCTACAAATCTTCTACTATTTGTTATAGTCCTGAGAAAGGATCCTGGACAGAGCTCGAAGGGGATGTAGCTGAGCCACTTGCAGGCCCTGCTTGTTCTACTGTCATACTTCCTGCGTGTGTGCCATACAACAAATAAGTCCTGGAAATACAGAAGAGGACATTGATGCATTCAGGAAAGGAATGATGGGAAGCATAATTATTTTAAGGAATAGTTCTTTGGACCACAGGCCACAAGATCCCACTCCTACACCTGCATTTATGATTTTTTTTAAAAAAAGACTAAGCAAATCCCCATCTCAGATGAATTGGTATCTTGTCAGACAAGTAGGTTAGACGCATGGAACACTGCACATGTTGACAGATGGCCATTTCAGATTGATATTTTCCCTGCTGCAGACCCATATACTGATACTAAATTTAAAGAAGATGAACACGAACATTACTGTGCATTCTGTTTTACTGCATGGGATCTGTGTTGAAGTAACAATGATATTCCACTTGTAATTCAAAATTGAGGTACTGAAAAGCACTGAATTGCAGAATGGTCTCCTCCATTTCAGTTGTAATCCATGACTGCTTTACATACTCTGCAAGCAACAAACAGAAGAAAACTCAGAGATAATAATGTAATGCTTCTGTTGCAAACAAATTGATTGTCCTGATGAACTAACATGCCCTAACATTCTCATAATTAAGAATTGCAAAAAAGTTACGCAGCTTTCAGGATCTGTGCCAATCTTTAATGTTATTTGCAAGAGTATAAATCCAAAACAATTACTCCAGAAGTTCACAGATTCTGGTTTTCCTTCTTTCCACAGCATATGAGCATGTACTATTTAGAGTGTTTTTAAAAATATTTGATTAATGTTTAAAATCTTATAATTACAAATGCGATTTTGCAAAAATGGTAAATATTCTTTATTTTTCATTTCCAAGGACAAAATTCAAGTGCAGTACTTTTATAACATTAAGATTTTATGATATACACTATTAGCAAAGATTGGCAAATTTCCTAATTGTTTAACGTTGACATAATAATAAGCTACCTTTATGCTAGCATAAAAAAAATACAGGCCTAATTCTGAGAGCTAACTTACTAGAGTATGTTCTTGACTACATCCAAATACAGGTATTCCTCAATTTATGACCACAATTGAGCCCAAAATTTCTATTGCTAAATGAAACATTTGTTAAATGAGTTTTGCCCCATTTTACAATCTTTCTTGTCACAGGTTTTAAGTGAATCACTGCAGGTGTTAAATTAATAACTTGGTTGTTAAATGAATCTGGCTTCCCCATTGACTTTGCTTGTCAGAAGGTTACAAAAAGTGATCACATGACCCTGGAACACTGCAGCTGTCATAAATATGAGTGAGTTTCCAAACTCCTGAATTTTGATCACATGACCCTGGGATGCTGCAATGAACAATGGTCATATGTAACTTTTTTCCTGTGGTGTTATAACTTTGAATGGTTAGTAAATGAACTGTTGTAAGTCGAGGACTACCTGTATAGTTTGCAGCTTCAAGAGCAAAGCAAAACTAAATGGAAAGTAGGGCAGATGTTGAGGATAAGCAAGCAATTGGAACCTTCCAGAGAGGAAATGCAAGATTTGGGCAGAAATGTACAGAAGGAACATGTAGCTTAAAGTTGTCGTGTTCTTTAAATTGCTCTCTTTGGAACCATTCTTTAAAAATTGGCAGTTGATTACATGCCTATGTTTAATGTCTATTAAGCTGTATAATACGCACACACACAAACAGTAACCTTTGTGAACAGTACATGCAGAATGCAAGACAGCAGAGACTGCAGAATTTTTATATATTTCCTTTCAACTATTGTGTGTCAGGTGCCATTCCTGCCATTTTAGATATTTAGATGTGGGTACAACAAATATTATAATTAATCGTAATATCTTAAGCTTGGGGCTGAATGTTTGTAAATCTGCATTTCAGAATGGAAACAGATGTGATATAAAAACTTAGTGGCTCCCCTTAAGCTATAAGTAATGAATCAGATGCTGGGCTTTGGTCTGCCTTTCCCCCGTTCTTTAAGTGGGTGGTCTGTTCCTTTTTATATTAAAAAGAGTACACAAAAATAATTTTAAAATGATGGAAACAAGCAGGAAGAGAGCTTGGGAAGAACGTACTGAATATGGAAAGTGCTTTATATAAAATCAGACCACTAGTTCTATTTTATTATGTATTATAATCTATTGAATGGATTAAAAGTTTCTTAATTTCCTGTCCCCTAACCCAGCACTCAACACTTGGATTTAACAGTGTGCACTGCCACGAAGTTCAATTTTGGAATAATGTTCAGGAATGTCACAAAAGAAACGAGTAATTTCCTTGTACTGTCCAATATTTGAGCTTGAGCAGCTAGATCTACTTTAGAGGGGGAAAAAACAACATGGGTACAGCTCCAAAATGGCTGCTTGTCCTCACTACTAGGTTGAATTACATTTACATATATATTTACTTAGAACTAATAGGAATTTAGACTCATCTATATTTTGTTTAGGCCTTGAGCAATGAAACTCCTTTCTCCTATCCTTAAGGGTTGGATTAAAACGAAGCAAAAATCTTGCACTGCTGTAGTCAAGATTTAATTATATACCTGATTGAGGCAACTGGCTTTGCCATGCAAGCCAAGAATCCCATACTTTGTTAGTCTGAAAAACAGGATAATTTCTCATCAATACAAAAAATGGGGGTGGGGTGGGGTGGAGTGTTACATTGTTTCTATCATTTCTTCCTTCCACTGGAATCAACTGAGGGCCCTTGCACTATGCAGTTATCTTGCCTAGGACTCAGGAAGAGTAGACTAAGATTGGGATTGGCTCATAATATAAACAAATAGATATATCTTGACTTTCTTGGGACTCTATAAAATGTTCATCTCATTTCAGCATCTTATAACCAGCCATAGATTATATTTTTGAACCCCAGTGTTCGGTACAAATCCTAAATTCATGTAGATTAGCACAGTTTCTGGAAATTAAGTGAACTCATGGTATGTCTGTTTCAAAGTCTAGCTTGTAATTTGTATGAATATTGTATATTCAAAAATGCAAGGCAATACATAACTTCAAATGGGACACATAAATAGGCAGAATAAAAGAAGTAATTTACTAGATAATATTCCATAAGGTTTGGGCTACTCAGAAAATATTAAAAATAAAAATTCATGTGTCATATCACTGTGCTATGATTATTATTATTATTACTACAATTATTACTATCTGTAGTTGTTTTCCTAATGTTTACTCCAGTAATACCATATAATTTCACCAAAATTGGCTGGGTACCACCTTACCTAGGTAGCAAATCATTTGTTGAAGGAATTGTATCTAAAGGGAAGGAAAACAATAACATTGTTAATAAATTCCTTGAAACTGAAATATTTATCTTGGAACTTCATTCCATTTTTGCTTATGTTGTGGAACTCTGATTGTATTTATTTGTGTTATTCAATTCAAAGAATTTTCTGTAAAATAATACATTGTGCAATCATCATTTGGGTGGACGGATGGTATTTAGAAATATATAGCTGTGTATATAAATATGTGAAAAGGAAGCCTGTCACAAACACTACATTAGAGAATATTTTACGGCATTCAAAAAAAATGTCAAACATTGAACATTATCATGTGCCACTGTTAAAATGCCACTTTAAGGGTGGGGGTCTTGTCATTTAAAATTCTTTTTTAAGAAATATAATTAAAGAATTTATGAGTATTATATGTAAATCTTTTTAACTATCTGGAAGGCATGACCAAGGAAATCATACAAGACACCAATAGTGTAAATTTTGTACAGTATTATGCGTGTATAAATGAAGCTTGCTTGTAGGGTGAGGGGACTTTAAATAAAATCTTATGTACTAACATGCCTGTCTGACAAATCTCTGTTTAAGAATGTTTAAATTATTCAGCATTATTTGTTTTCAAAATTGCTTTCATCACATAGATACATAAAAATCTGACCATTAACCACAATTATTTTATATTGTTTCTTTGGCCTGAATCCTATTTAAAAATGCCAGGTTGTTATTTTTTGTTGAAATATGTATAATATTTTGAACATCTTGTTTTGATAGGCCAAACACCTTTAAAGGTGTTTCTTTGTAACTGAAAAGCTGGTTTTTTTAAAAAAAAATAGAAAATAAACAATACAGTTGTATATTTAATCATTAAACAATGTTGGTATATGAGAAAAAAAATGGAAGAGAGGAAAAGATTTAACAAGGCATCTTGTGTTGTGTTTTGTTCCCGGTTTCTAAATTCATGACAGCCAAAAACATTTAGTGGTATAGAGGTCAGAGTAGTTAGTGGGAGGGGAAACTAATGAATTCTAGAGAGCTTTTAATGCCATAAATGATTGTGTTAATCTGCAGCATAGATGTTGATCAGTGGAACTGAACTCAGCTCCCTGGACCTTGTCAGATTTATTCTGTGAATGTCGATGTTCCACACCAATTACAGATTTTAGAAGAGGTTCTCATGCAAAACTCCACACCCTAATATTTAAGCCAACTTAGATGTCGTTGAAATTAAAATCTAGCTGTGGAAAATCTCTGTGAACTTGATATATGAAAATCCAAATAAATTATTTGTTCACAGAAATGAAAAATAACTTCAGCAGGAAATTTCAGAAATTACTTATGCAGGATTAATCCAGTTCAATGAATGCATCTTGCATTGATTAATAAGCCATCCATGAATTGCAAACTAAAACTACAGAGTATGTGCTTTCATGTCCTTTACTGAAACTAAAACAGAGTGCGTATTCTACAAAATACACAATTGTTTATGTATTTTAATTCTAAAGGATTGTATGGGTACAATTGCATTATTACTGCATTGGCATGGTTCTGATCAACTATATTATTAGATTTAATTGTTTTACTTTTGAAAAAACTGAACTTTTGTGCAGACCAGGGCACAACTGAGTTAGACTTCTCTTTTTCTAAGGAAAAAGTCTTTGACTTTATTCTAAATCCTGACCATCTCTACACCTTGGAAGGACTGAAGCTACATCTTACAGGATATAAGAATATTTCTTCTCTCCCCTCCAGTGCTATTTCCTAAAAATATAGCATTGAATAGAAGCTTCTACTGACTTCATAGAGACTGAAATTTAAGACTTTGCTTTCTAGGCATTACAGCTTTCATCTTTAAGTAGTAACATCATGGTAAATTAAATATTTTTAGGGTGGCCAAATTATTTAGTTGAGGACATGAATGTCAACATTTTGCTCTGAATGAAGTAGATTAAAAGGACCCCTAGCTGAGCATTGTAACATGAAAGAGAAGCTTTGTGGATAAGTTTTATAGGGATTTGATTCATATTGATTAAATTATGCTCCAGGTCCAATGAAACTATACAGGAAGATGGGCTGCTGAATACTTGGCAAAACTGTAAACCCTGAGTATTGCTTAAAGATTTGGATAATTGATTTCCTCTTGTATCCCTTTGTGCAGTTTGTAAGGCAATCGGGACTAAAGAACATTTCAGAACAGGACATTTTATGGGAATTTAGAATTCTTGTCCACATTTTATCACTATTTTGTCTTCTACTAAGCACTGTCCCTGACTGATATCACCTTCCTGACCATGTTTGTGTAGCCCTGAAATACATGAGTGGTCATTGTGGGACAGAATGAAGGATGAGTTGTTGACCTGATAAAGCAAAATTCTTATTTTGTTCCTACCAATACTAGGTACATCACATCAGAGGAATAAGAGTGGCCTACGAATCAACAACACTGATACATGCAAGTTTGCAGCTTTTGGAAACTGAAGTTTGTTCAAATGTTATAGCTAACTTAAGTAGAGGAGGAAGGATATGTACTCCTAGGACCAGGCATACACCCTACATATGAAAGAACATAGTCAAGAAAGTAAACTTTTATGAAATATGTACATAGATGGTGATAAAAAATATTGTAGGTGACCAATGTTTGTGTAGGGTGGCCAAAAATCAGGATTAGTGAGAAATATTATCAGACTCATGCTTATATAATTAACTCAATTTTTAGATTAGTGTTTTGTTTTTAAATCTTAACTTTTTTCATGGCTTTTTCCAAAGCAATATCTTAGGTAATTTTCTTAATAAATCTGCTATGATAAAATTTTACTGCGTACCTTGCTGAAAAGATGCAAGTGGTTTCTGAAAGAATATAGCCCTCTCCTCAAATCAATCTCAACTCCGAATAATTGTGTTTTTGGCATTAGCGTAGAAGTATTTGCCACTGCTTCCCTTCGGAATGATTTTCAACTTCAGTATAGTCTACCAGGTCTCCTATCCCAGTGCAAACTAAGCCTGACTCCTAGATCAAATAGATGCTGCCATCTGCTGTGATAATTTCAGAATATTTTCTACTAATTCATTCAGGCACATTCACCAATAAACCTTATCCCTACGACAATTACAAGAGACCAAACCCAGTAAGTGGGCTATATCTTCTCATATTCGTTCATGGCCTGTTGTTACTAACCTCTCTCTTGTCATTAATTTCACTAATGGAACTCTATTAACTGCATCTTCTTGATTGCTTTGTAATATGCTTGCTGAAAAGCAGTTTCTTGGCACAATCCAAAAGGGTGAGAGCATTCTTATAGTAAATGCACTCTGAAATGTTCTCTTCCCTGAAATTTATAACCCACCTATTAACCTTTTCTAGGCAGTTGCTGAAGCCTTAATTCTTTGTCCAGGCTTTCCCTAGATGAATGGTTGGATGAACACTTTTTATTTTATTTTTCTTTCCCCACCTATGAGGACTGAAGCAAAGTATGAAGAGAGTCAGAGATCAAACACTGCAAATATTCTTGCAGAGAAACAGGCAATAAAGATTTCATTACTATGTAAGGTGAAAGAAAGACACATGGTTTAATTGGCAGTTGATCTAGAAGTATTCTTAGATTCTGAAGGACTTCTGATTTTCATGAAGATTAAAGCTTCTTTTGCATCTGCGGTAAAAGTGGCTGATCTCTCTGAGACAAGTCTGAATCATTTACTGAGGCACTCAGAAGGCAAGGGGCATCTTTATGTTTCTAGAGAAATATATTGCCTGCCCTGTGACACTTGGATACTACCTCTCTAAATGAACATGTCAGTTTCACCACTTTTAAACTTGTTGAATTACTCTATCATAAATTGTTTCTAGGTAACAATGGGAATAGTATATAAATATATTAAATAAGTAATAAAATAAATATAAATAGACCCAACTACTTCATTCTACCCTATCCACCTGGGACATATTAGTACTGTATGAATTACGTTTTAGAAAGCGCATTTTGAAGAAAAGAAACCCTTACAAAGAAGCATTGTAGCAAACAATAGCCAAACAATGGAGTTTTGACACTGCACATTTTTCATTAAGAGCAATTTGGCAAAACAGAATATAGAGGAAAAAGTGTGTGTTTTAACTTTATTCAGGACTACTGGATTAAATGAGAATCTACAGGTGGAGATGGATTCATTGCCATATTAATAGATAATTTTAGTAGTGGCAGAAATATCGATGGGAATTGTAAAATAAGTGCAGCAGTGCTCCCATGATTTGGGGTGCCTACAGAGAGGCTGCTGAAGGTTCAAAGTAGGAAAAATTAACAATGGTTCTGAAATACATCATAGAACTTGACTATGTAGCTGATACCACAAAAATAGCTTGGCTTTTGTATTGTATTGAATTGTGTCATGTGTCAGTAGATGGAAAGGATTTCTAAGAATTTCATCAAGAAAACTATATTTCCAAAACAAATTATACCAAAACCATTTTCATGTGGTCAACCGTGGAATTCTTGGTTTAAAGGGAAAAATGTGGGTGGTGGAATACAAGAAGTGAAGCCAAATTGGATCTCTTCTGATATATGTAAACTTTTATTCTTTGTTCTTCCTGGAACTGTTCTTCTCATTTCATCAATTTGCAACACAACTTTTGACACTGCCAACATTTTGTTTGGTAAAGATTTTCTTGTATGAGAAACAGCATCATCCCAGTAGATGTCTATAAATATAATCACTGGATTGAAGTCACAGAATATCTTCCAATTGAGAACAAGATGCGGTGCCAATATTTAGTGAAAGACTAATCATATTTATTTTACAACTACAAGAACAAAAAAGATGAATATTCAAGACGTCAACTAGCATCAGCTCTGTTTAGAAGAATTTACTTTCCTCCATATCCTAGTTGTCTGAAATGATAAAATTATGGATTATTAAAATAGGTAAGCTCAAATCTTCCGATATTTTTTCTCTGTATAATCTATATAAATAAAAATGTAAATGTTCGTTTGTTCAAAATCTTAAATCTCCGAAAGTTCTTCACCGATTGCTTTGAAATTTTGACACAACATTGCATTCGAATACGCACATGTTTTTATATACCTACTATTATATAGATGTCACACCTGTGACAGGTAAAACATGCTTTTTTGAAAAACAGCGCCATCTGTTGGACGTAAAAGCAACACACGCCATTTAACCAGACTGAGCCACAGCAAGGCGTGGCCAGGTACAGCTAGTAATATATAAGAACTGTGATATATCTACATTATTAAGCTTTAGCATTCATACTTTAATAACAATATTAAAATGAAATTGTGTAATTCCACTACTCAGCGTGTAGATTGTAATTTACATAAGGCAATGTCCAAATTGATTTATCTATTGAAATATGTTTTTATCACATTTTTCTACTTAAAAAGCACTCAAAGAAGCTGTATGCCTTGTTTCTTGATTATATTTGGTTTATAAAGGTACCATTTTTTCTGAAATTTACACTAGTATGAAATATTACATTACTGGTACTTGCATAATATAGTAGGAGAAAATAGTATTTTTATAAACACTTTACAGCTACTCTATCATGCTTGTATGTGCCATCAATATTTAAGTTGATTACATTAAAATGAGGTAATACTTCTGTACCTTTTAGATGTGCTGTTCTTATGATGTTTTTGTTGCAATGCAGGTCAAACCTGATAAATCCAAATTTATAAAGCAAGGATGGGTAATTTTTTTGAATTAATTAGTATATTTTGATGTTGAGTGCTCACATTGTTGAGGCTCTCAACAAATGGCTTTGCATTAAAGAGTAATGGTGATGGACACAAGTCGCAGAACTACCAGAAAGGAAATTGGCAAGATTATTTCCCTAATATTCCATGGACCTGTCCACGATACATTCCCTTGGATACTCTCAATCATTCCTTATTACCTTTGCTTTTTTTTTTTCTGGAAAGCCATGTTGGTGGGGAGGAGGCATTTCCAATAAAGCACAATCTGCAAACCACCTCAAGGCCCAAGTGAGCTCCAGTATCATTTTTACAAATAAATACAGTAAAAGCTAGTGCTTTGCTTTGTAGCATGCTAGCTTTCCATTTTTTAAAAACGTCGGATGAATAGAGTGCCTGGCAAACCTTAAGAAAAGAACCACAAGCATCCTGAAGTCAACAAGAAAAATACAGGTAGTCCTTGACTTATGACCACAGTTTGGGAATAGAACTTCCGTTGCTAAATGAGGCAATTAAGTCAGACATGCCCAATTTTGCAACCTTTTTTGCCATAGTTGTTAAGCAAATCGCTGCGGTTGTTAAGCAAATCACGCGGTTGATAAGCAAATCTGGCTTCTCCCATTGAACTTGCTTGTCGGAAGCCAGCTGGGAAGGTTGCAAATGGTGATCATGTGACCCTGGGATACTGTAATCATTGTAAATACATGCTGATTGCCAAGCACCTGAATTTTTATCATAGGACCACAGAGATACTGCATCAGTCGTAAGTGTAAGGACCAGTGGTAAGTCACTTTTTTCAGTGCTTTTGTAGCTAAACCAGTGGTTCTCAACCTATGGGTCGCGACCCCATTTGGGGTCGATCGACCATTTCACGGGGGTCGCTAAGCAAGGCTGTCCGCCATTTTTTCCCCTTTTCCGGCGGGTGCCTTACCTCCCTTGGGCTGGGCCAGCTGGTGGTTGGCCTGCTCCGTCTCTGCCGCTTGCCAGCTATGCCTCGGCCGGCGCAGGGGGCGGAACCACACATGTGCGGCGCTCCCAGGCAGGGAAAGTCCTAGACTTACGACCGGCTGGGTAGTCCTCGACTTACGACCGGTTTAGTCCTCGACTTACGACAGGTTTAGTCCTCGACTTACGACAGGTTTAGTCCTCGACTTACGACTGGTTGGGGGTCGCGGCATTAAAAAGGTTGAGAACCACTGAGCTAAACGAATGATCATAAGTTGAAGACTACCCGCAATTGCATAATACCAAAAAAGAAAGAAATGGTCAGGCATAAATACATAGAAACAGAATGTTTAGATGACATCTTTGCCTTTCGTTGTTCATTGAAAAAGATGATAGTACTGGTTGCTTCTACCATAAGGTCTCATTAGTGCAATTCCAAGCAAAGCAAGCTTTACAGAAGAGAGTAATATTCCTGATAGTTTTAATTTATTCGCATAAAATGAATGCTATGATCTTTTTTCTCACCCAAGTATTCTATACACAATCTCAGACATTAGCAAAGGGTAATAAATAAGGTTAAGCAGAACATAACAGTCTCCATCCTGATAATGGTGTCTGAGTTTTTATCAAGGAAGTCAAGAGATTTTATATCTCCAGATTCAGACAGATATCACTTTGGAAGCCCTTAAGAGGAATAGTTACAGGAATGTTTTCCTGGAAAACTATAACTCAGCCCCAAATCCTTAAATTTTATAAATACCTCTGTGCTATAATATTGGGGAGAAGGGAGGAGGAAAAAAGAAAGGAATTAAAATGTTATTCTTTGTTGGAAGAGAGGTTATTTTAGCTGTATTCTCTCCTTTGCCTATCATAATAACTACAAGGTATTTATTTAGTAGGTTCTCTTTGTTCTTCTATTGAATATCCTTATGTGGATGAGGACCTAATTGTATTGTAACATATTGCCTAATAAATCCATCCAATCCTGTTTAGTTTATTGGACAATTGTCCCCTTGTCCCATTTTTGTTCTTACTGATGGCTGTCTGAATTTCTTCATCTTTGTTTAATAGAAAAGTTCATCCTTACTGCTAAGAAGCTCTCTGCAACATACAAAGCAAAGAGAGAAAAATGAGAAAAGAATGTGGTATCTTCAAGGAGACAGTGAATGACTTAGTGCAAAAATGGGGAAATTTATCTGCAACAGTAAGGGCATGCTACACATCTCCAGAATGCACTAAGTGGTGCAGTAAACCAATAAATTAGAAGAATGTAAATGTTTTGTGGGAATTGCACACAAGGGAAAATGCTTCCTCATCCTCATATTTGTTTTCATGCAAATTATTAAAGAACTAGTACTACTGGTATAAAGCTGAGTAAGACATCAAAACCAGTTACAGAGATTACCTTAAATTGCAAAATTACACCAGTATCCTTCCATCTATAAAAATCATTTTGATAAAATGTCAAAAGGAAAACTTATTAAAGCCTTAAGTAATTTCTTATTTCAGTTCTAATACTCTAATTTTTCTAATTTAATATACATTCAGCCTAATAAGTGTTCAATGAAATGATTTAACTCTTATCAGACTGAATTTATATTAAATGACCTAGTAAACTTTGATTTATTAATATTTTTTGTAATTCTCACAGAATTCAGGTTTATCCATATGGGTCTTTCCACTCATTATATAATAGCACAGTCCTATTCTGCTTCAGTCTGAATGGCAGTGATGGAATCACAATTAATGCCTTTACCGATGAAACACAAGTTTAATGCCATTGGGTGGAAATGTAATTAGCTCAAGGTTTGTTTAGTTTTGTTTTGGGGTTTATTCTGCAGATATTCATTGCCAGAACTAGCCATCTTTCTGCTCCTTTGATGTTTTGTCTAACTATAAGGAACTCTGCTTAACATCGGACACACTTTCTGCCTCTGTACAGTCAATAGATTTTGGACTACTTCATAGTATATCCTAAAGGCCACTATCAAGAGGAAAGGTCCATATTTAACCAACAAGTGGAGATGGGAGAATAATCTCTTTCCAATTCAAACTGTAATTAAGCTACACCAATTGAAGGATGCCATTATTGTCCTTAGTAGACTAGACAAATCAATTAACTTTAGAAGACAAGTTATTTAAGCTGATGGAGTGAATCTACACTGGCTTAGCAAAACCATCATTCTGTAATAAATGGGTCTAAGTTAGCAGCTCCATTACACAAGTGGAACAGTGCCAATGTAGGACAAATGTTTTTAGTATCCTCAGAGGCCACTTATACGTCTCCTACTATTACAAAGACCTTCAACTATATTGTCAGATGAGATGCAGATCTACCAAATAATCAAGCATTAGGCAGAAATAAAAGTATAGACTCTAGGGCAGGGGTCTGTATGTCTTTGCCGACCCATCATCCGGAAGCTGTGCCCACCCCATTGCCAGCAATGGCAAAACTGTCCCGATACGTTGCCTGACATCATGTGACATTGCAAGTTTGACATGTCTGCTCTAGGGTATTCATATCTGAGTCCAAAGAGTTGCCCAATGAAACTAAGCTCAGTTGATAAAACTGCAGCTCCTTATATTGAATGAATTAATATTATCCTCACAGCATTAATGATTCCAATGAATGGCTGAGCAAGAGTAGAAATCTGAGTAGATCATAGCAATGATAACAAAAACAAAAATTGTGTGCTTCAGCCATCTTACTTGGATGCATCCAAGAGAACCATCCACAGGCTCCTATCTGTCAGGTCAAACAATTAGATCCACACGTGAAACGGTTCAAGCTTATTACTTTTTTTGTATTCTACCTCTAGTATAAGAATCTTCCTAGAATACTAACCTTCCCTTGGGAACAGATAAAATTCCATGAAACATGGAGGGGCAGGCTGTCAGTCCTAGATCTCTTGCAGTTGCGCAAAGACTAAAAGCTAACCCCATTTGATCCCTCTTCCTGCCTGGCTGGGAGTTTTCCAAAACTACCTCATGTTACCCCACCCTTTGGGGAAACAGCCAGCTCTTTATACCATTCTGGAAGGCTAAAAAGTTGGGGAGGCTGCCAAATCTCAGAGGGAAGGGTTGCTATGGAAAAGACACACTTCCTAGGTGCTAGTAAATGGCCATATTTAGGAGAAGGGACTGGAGCATGCCCATTGTATTTAACCCAGTGGAATGGGAAGGTACCATATAGGCCATGTGTCATATAAGGCCTTAAGCATCCTAAAGGTCATTTGAATCATCACCTGTACAAGAAATTTTGTGAGACACATTTTTACTTTCATTCATAAGAAATTTCCTTTCCAACTGAAGACATGTTATCAGATCTGCTACAGTACTCATCTTATGAAATTGTTTTCTTTCCTTCTTTCTGTCCCTTGAGAAACTATTTAAATCACAGAACAATCTGTTTAATACAGTTTTATTTTTATTAGATTTTGATGTTTTTGTAAGAATGCCACCATTAAGAGCTGGCAAGAGCCATTTTAGCTGAAGCAAAGAATTTGTACATCATGAATCCTTACCCTCCTGTCAAGTGATTAACATTAGGAATATCACTCTGCTCTGCTAAATCATTACATCCATTTTGATTTGACAGAAATATAACTGTATGTCTTTGAAGTTTGAACCTTAGTCTTATACAATATGAAAAATGAGCCCCTCTCACCCCAAAGAATTAATTTCTCTGATTACATTAACAAGCAGGTCTATCTTTAAGGTTCCTATGCCTGACTGCATTTATGCTCTCGTTTAGCATCTCAAAATGGACACTTTCTTTCAAGAAGGATTACTGCATGAATCACCTGCTTGTTAATCAGACTTATTAGCATTCTGTCATCCATTAATTGCAATATAGGAACTATAGTTTTTATTGTTTCCCTTGCTGCCATCCAAATAGAGCTCTTCAGGTTTGCAAAGACATTTGTTGCTTTCTGTCTTTTGCAAATTACAATATTTATCAATTCAGCATGATATCTGTGATAGTGTTGACTAGAAAGATATAATTGTTAATATGCTTCAGCCAATCTTTAGCCCATCAGCTTTCCTAATAATTTATTAGAAAACACTGTAAATAAAGTTTTTAACACTGCAAGGAGCCTGTCTGGAATCAAAGCTGTTTCTCAGGCATTTTTTTCATACTCCTACGTAAAGATATGGAGGACAGAAATAATGCATTTTTTTTTCGCATGTAAGTAATTTATATCAGGTGGATTGAAGCTAACATCCAAAGTAGGAAAATTTACCATTCAAAATACAATTTTACAGCTCACAAATATTTTAGGTTGATATTATTATTCACAAGAGCATAGGCTTAGAATCCATTTAAGATGTGTGGCTGCTTGGAATTATGCTTTCATTTGGTAACCATGCATTACAAACCAGAAACATTCTTCTTTGAGGTGATTTCAGAAGTGGTGAGTGAATGAAAGATTAGAAGAAAATGATCAAACTCATGCCTGCAGTCCTGACTTAAAATTATTATGGCGAATATCAACTCCTCAGCAACTAGTATATTGGCTTTAACCCTTTAATGAAGTAATTTGATTCAAGAGCCACTTCTGATGTCAAGTCTTGATACTTATGTTTTTCAAAAGAATGTAGGAAAACCAGCTAGAAAGTTCTACTTAAAGCAGTGTGGCATAACTATTGCAAAGTCAGATTACAAACTGGGAATATTCTTCTTTGAAGTGATTCCGGAAGTGGTGAGTGATTAAAAGTCTGAATCATTCTGAAAAACTTTTGACAGAATAAAGTAGTATTTCCCCCCCTAGGTATTTATCACTTGATTGTGTATAATAAAAATGGGAAGATTCCTAAACCTCCCTTTGAGTAGGCTCAGGGCAGTGACTGTTTCATACTTAGCTTGATTATGCAGTGAAGGTAAAGAACAGATTTCATGGACTACATTTGAGATGTTGAAGAACTCTTGACTGAATTTCATGGAATTATTAAAATAAACATTCCTGATGTCATTATAGATATAACTATAATACGTGGAACACTAACAAATGCTATAACAATGCATATATCCACAGATTATTTAAGAATTATTGCAAAATAGAATGGATTAGATTTGATAAATAATACAGCCTGGAGTACAGATAGTCTTGATTTACAACAGTTCATTTAGTGATCATTCAAAATTACAACGGTACTGAAAAAAGCGATTATGGCCATTTTTCATAGTTAAAACCTTTGTAGCATTCCCATGATGATGTGATCAAAATTCAGATGCTTGGCAATTGGTTCATATTTGTGACCATTGCTGTGTCTCAAAATCATGTGATCACCTTTTGCAGTCTTCTGACAAGCAAAGTCAATAGAGAAGCCAGATTCACTTAACAACTGGATTACTGACTTATCAACTGCAGTGATTCACTTAACAACAACTCTGGCAAGAAAGGTCATAAAGTGGGGCAAGACTCACTTAACAAATGTTTCACTTAACAACAGAAATTCTGGGTTTAATTGTGCTTGTAAATTGAGGGTTACCTGTACTCTGAATTGAAATTTATGATATCTTACTGTATTAAAGAGAAGATAAGGAAAAAACTTCCCAAAGTGCAAAAATCAAAAGAAGCCCAAGTGGCTGTTATAGATACATTAAAAATAGAAGAAAAGTTGAAAGCAAAAGGTAACAGAGACAGAAAATTTGTCAAACTAGATCTGGAATTCCAGTGAAGAAGAAAAAAAGTCAAGGAGTTATATCTAAATAAGATATTCATAGAACCCAGGGTAGCAATCAAACGAGAAAAACTGGATGTTTATTTAAGAAAATTATTAAAATCAAAGGAATTTTTATGAAAAGATAGGAACATAAAAGAAAACAAAGTTCTACTGAAGAAAGAAGATATAAAAGAGCAATAGTGTGATTATATGGAAGAACTGTGCAAAAAACAGTCCCAAATTCTATGATACACACCAAGACTTGTTCATTGAACTAGAACCAGACATTCTGGAAAGTGAAGTTAAATGGGCCCTAGAAAATATTGCTAACAATAAAGCTGCAGGAGCTGATGAAATACCAGCAGAATGGTTTGAAAACTTAGGCACTTAACATGCTACTTGTCTGGAAGGAAGGAAGGAAACACAGCAGTGGCCAAGAGACGGGAAATGATCAATTTATATTCCAATACAAAAAAGGCAGTGCTAAAGAAAGTTCACACTGCCAAACAATTGTATTTATTTCACAAGCTAGTAAGAAAGTGGTCAAGAATGGGAAATGCCAGATGTACAAACTTGATTCAGAAGAGGCAATTGTACCTAACAGTGCATTTGATGGATAATGGAATATCTGATGGATAATGGAAAAGGCAACAGAATTTCTAAATATATGTATTTCTGCTTTTCCAATTATATGAAATCTCTATGCAGTGAGGACCAGATACAAATCTCTGATTCCAACCTGTAGTAATCAGGATATCTTAGATGTCATGTTTACTATCATTACTACATATTATAATTTTGTTTATACCCTTGTATTCCACTGCAGTATTTTTCACTGTGCAAGGAATGCAGATCTTATCTAGACCAACAGGCTGATATTCCTGTGGTTCTTTCCCAGAGACTGGAGACTCTGAGAGTTTGGATGAGAGGGAGAATGGGCTTCCACTCAGTTCTGCCAAGACCAAGTCCAAGTTTGGACTTTTTCCATGTTTGACTCTGAATGGGGTTACACTCCCCAAGACACAAGCGATACAAAACCTGCAGGTTTTTCTAGGCTCACAACTCTTGCTCAAAGAACAGGTGGCAACTATGACAAGAGCCCCTATGACAGGTTTAGCTTATATGCCAATTGGAAAGCCTTATGGTAATCAATGCCTTAATCACCTCCCCTTTAATTTATTATAATGGGGCTGCCCTTAAAGAATATTTGAAAACTGCAACTGCTCCAGAATACAGCAGCCTGGGGAAACATTTATGATACACTTCTATAAAACTGCAGTTCTTCAAGCTTTATTGGTTTCATGTGGGCTTCCAGGTGCTTTTTAAATTGCTCATTATTACCTATAAAACCCTACATAGCATCAGGCCAGACTATATATGAGATTGCCCGTCTCCTATTGTTTTTGCTCACCCAACCAGAACCAACAGGCTGGGCAAGTTTCCGGTCCCTGCTATCAAGCTGTGAATTTTGGTGGATCTAGGAGTCATGCTTTCTCTGTCATAGTGCCTGCTCTACAGAACATAGATGGCCCCAAACACATCAGCCTTTTGCAAGACACTAAAGACCTGATTTCTCCCGAAGGCATTTGGGCCAGGAGGTTAAGTGGGCTCTGCTGATTGATTGGCTATTGTTTTTGGGGTTTTTTTATAAATTGGGAATTACCCTTTTCTCAATTCCATATGTTATGTGGATAGTTGATTTTTTTAAATTCTATTTGGGGGAGGGAGGTTAATTCTTTGTATGCTACCCAAAATCACTCCTGTGAGATGGGTAGCCATACAAATTGTTTAAACAAGTAAAATGATTACATTAAAATTAATTAAAACCCCAGTGAAAGAGATGCCTGTTGGCTCCTATTCTACAGGCAGCTCATTCTATAGCTTGGAACAAAGCAAATGACTCTTTTCCATGTGTTGAATTACTGAGCCTCTGACAGTGGAGGCATCTTCAGAAGGCTGTCTGTCTTACAAATCTTAACACTCAGACATGTTTGTAATACAAACAGTCAGAACTTAAGACTTCTAAGCTTTAAAGATTAATATCAATAACTTTAATTAGGCCTTCCAAATAAAGTGGCAATCAATGCAGATATTTCAGGAAGCATACTGCATTATTTCTATATCTTGAACTTACTAGCACCTTGCTATTGCATTTCATGCTACTTTTTGGTAGCCCTTTTAAGTTATTTGTCTACAATGTTTCTCTTTATACATGTTTGTAAGTACTTTTTCCCAATATGTTGCATTTTTGTATATATTTTCATACATAGAAGCATTTCTATGCACCAATATGTAGATGACTGCACACACATTTTTATAAGAAATCCATGTTGCAAAACAGGAGAAATCACATTTTAATTCAGATATTGGTTTAAAAGTCTGAAATTTGCTAAGTTCACATTAAAATGTGAGTTAAACTACTGACTCTGACATATTGTATCAGAACTATAGCTATCAGCACAATTAAAAACATCGGAAGAAAGACTAATATATTATGAAACCTTTTGTTTTAATATTTGTTGAAGAAAAATGGAAAGAGTGTCCTCTTGTGGGTAGGAATATGAATAAAATGAAACAAAGGGTAATAATTTTAAGTGAGGGACTATTATAAACATACATCAGTTGTACTTTTAAAATTAAGCAAGTTTGTATCTGACATCTGACTAAATAATAATGCAAATAGAACCCATAACTGGAACTGTACATTACTATATTAAAGGTAGTAGATAATCCATTTAGTTCCTGCTTGAAATATTGTTCCTGTTCTCTGCTTCTTGATATGTTTTTCCCATTTTTTTTTTTACCACCAAGAGATATCTCAGCCAGTAGTAATTCACAGAATTTGATGAAAGCCTTGACATTTTCTTCCACTTATTCTCCTCCAGTGTTTCTTCAATAATTTCTTTCATATTTTTAGCTCTTTTTCCCACCAAAGAATAGGCACATTTATTGAGGGAGAAAATAATAGCTGTTGCCATTTGATTAAGTTGTACTAGGAACTTCCAGTATACAACTTCACATCTACTGACTCTAGAGTTTATTTATTCAAAAGACTCTTTCCAATAGATTTTAATAAAAATTAATAAGTAAAAATGTGAAGATACTTTCAGTAAGTATTACTTTACTGACACATTTCTAAATCTTATTTAGTGCAGTTTAAGTTAAGTTATTGCTCTCTTCTTATGATTGGATAAGGACTTCAGAGTCCTTCAGACAGAAGTTTCTCTGCCCTGTTAGGTAGCAGCACATACCTATCCTTGAGTGACCTGAAAAAGCTAAGCAGAATCATATCTAGTTAGCACTTGGGTGTGGGATCACCAGGAAGTAGCAGGGCTGTAGACTACAGTGGAAAGTCAGAACATCCCAGAAGGCAGTCACAAACCCAGTTCTATATTCTTTTCCAAGAAAATTGATGACTACTGTATGTGTATGTTATCAGGAGTTAAACTTGACTCAAAGGTGACTCAAACAAACTTTGGTTGCTGAACAGATTATGATGATGGTAAGTAATAAGTATAAGAGAGAGCTAAAATTTGCCTCTTCTCCAGGACCATGATCCTAATCAGATAAATCTATATCCTCTGGCCTTTGTAATTAACCTTACAAATTAATGGTTGGAAGAAATTGACTTGGGAGTTACCACATTCACTACATACAAAATAATGTAACATTTATAGCCAAGCCATGATATGTATCATCAGCCGTGCAGACTAAATCTGCCTGGAGTTTGATTCCTTCAATCTGAACCGGCTCAAGGTTGACTCAGCTTTCCATCCTTCCAAGGGTTGTAAAATGAGAACCCAGATTGTTGGGGCCAATATGCTGACTTTGTAAATTGCTTAGAGAGAGCTGTAAAGCACTGTGAAGCGGTATATAAGTCTAAGTGCTATTGCTATGCATCCATGAAGTTTCCCCACCCCACCCCGTTTACACATACATAAAAAAAATTCAGCTGTATTGTATAACTATTTTTCTTTGAGCAACAAATTATTATTTGCAGCTGAAGATTCAAACACAGCTCCTGAATTAAATGGAGTTTTCACACACAGAGGCTGTACTTCTAATCCCATGTTTAAGTGACAAACGGAAAAGGCTAAGCCTTGATGACCTGCTTTGAAGCTTCTCCAGGCATATAGCTGGCCTCTTCTTTCCAATTCATTCCTGCCCCTTCAGTTCATTTATTCCATATAATTAATTGCCTCATCTATTTTCCAACCCCCATAATTGTGAGCAGACAATTTCAAGTTTCCCACCAGCAGCTCTCTCTCCCTAGCTCCCTCAGTTACCTTTTTCAGATTCTTCTCACTTAGTGCAGTCAGTTCCTTGGTAGGAAAAAAAGATTTACACAACTTTAAATTAGCAACTGCTGACTGACTAGTAGCATCTTTTTCCTGCCCTGCAAGGTCTTTTATGCTCTGTCCCAGTATTCAGTTCTAATCTATGGAAGAATTAGGATCTGAAGGTTGCAATTTGAGGGAAGGATTTGTTTTTCCCCATCCTGCTCTCAAACCCATTATTAAAATGTGCGCCAAGGCAACTGACTTTCTATACTAATGCTGTTACAAAATTTTAAAATTGAGATGTTCTATGTTTTATCAGTGCCACTGTTTAAATAAATATTTGTGTTAGATTAATTATATTGTGTTAGTCCTTTTGTAGCTGTTATTCCTTTGGCAAAACACAACGTAAATATTTGATTTTTTTAAAAATGCTGATTATTCTCATATAGATTCATTTTTAAGAATTTCTTCAACAAGATCACAGTTGGCACACTGAATGAAAATGGGAAAAAAAAGGCCTAGGCTATATAGTGTTTCCCTACCATGACGGAGGAGGAGGAGATGGTGGTGGTCAGGATAATTAAAGGTGATATACAGTAATATTCATCTTTCATTAACTTTGCTATATTTCAAGAAAAGCAGTGTGCTTCGTCTCCTTGAAGCCCCAATGCATCTCAGACCATCAGATTGGGAAAGCCAGCACGGATTTGGTGATGCCAAGCAACTAGTACCAATCAAAAAGGATAATCACGCCTTGTTCTTCTTCCTGGCCGGTCTCAGGGGCTTAGAATTAGAGCTCTATCACAATCAACCACTTCCTGCAGCTCCCCAATAGAAGGGGTGAAGGAACTTCTCCGGTGGACTTTGTTGAATGACCAACCTGCAGCTGCTCTTCAAAGTGTTCTGCTGGGGAAAGGCGCCCGTTGAGCAGAAAAGGGAAGGAACTTCGTCACCTTGCCCTCAGGGCATTGAGATAAGAGAGGCGCCTCGGAAACCGGAACAGCCCTTAAAACCCAAACTCTTGAGACGAGAGCGAAGCCCAGCGACGGAAGAGAAGCAGCAACTGCCAACACGGGGTCGACGCTCTGGGTGCCAATTGCGCCAACGCTGTAGGAAGACCTCCTATCCAGCGACTCCAGCTAAGCCAGCTTTGATCGACGCCTGCCTGTTGCTGGGTGCGCCATGGCTGAGGGGACAGGCTGCGAGGCGCCCAAGGCATGCTTGGCCAAGATAGTGATGGTGGGTGACTCCTTCGTGGGGAAAACCTCTGTCCTGCGGCGATACACCGACCTTTGCCCCACTGCCCGGGGGCCGCCGCCTTCCTATCTCACCACCGTCGGTGAGTAATAAACGCGCCCCGACGTCGCCCGTTTTTCCCTGTGGCTGGTGCGCCCAAGACGCTGGGCGAAATTACACCGTGCGAGCTTAGCCCCCTATTTCCTTTTGAGTATGCGAACCTGGGTTTAATTTAGCCAGCGAAAGCGAAGGGCGTACCCGCCGTGTCCCGCCCGCTTTATTTCCTGGTAATTATAAACTAAAAGCCGGTAGTCGCTGAGATTTCATTCAGCGAGATACGGTTATATTCTGTCAATGTCTCCAAAGTGTGAGATTTAACCATTTGCACTTGAAACCTTTGCACCTCACACACATTACGGTAAACCGTACTAAGATTTATGTATCTAACTTGATATTCTGTCAGTCTGGGTTTGAGTTAATGTAGGAGGAACCCAGACACTGACTTGTAAATCATGGTTTATGACTTAGTTCTGGATGTTAAGGAAACCATGACTTCGCTTGTGGGGCATTTTCCACTAGTGACTTAAAACATCTTCCAGCATTACCCAGTCTCCAAGCAAATATAAAGAGTATTCCCATTGCTGTTATATTGTCGCAGCAATATAACAGAACCCCTCCTGCATCATTAGTAGGAAGATACCCCTTTCACCACTATGCATAGGTAATAAACAAAAACAAAATCTTTCCTCTGTTGCCTTGGATATAACTTTGTTCTTGTAACTTTATCTGAAAGTGAATTGCAATCATGTGCATATCATATTTGGGAAGAGAGAACCAAGGTCTGAATAAGGATACCTCCTCCTAACTAGTAATCTGTGACTCTGTGTATAAAACTCTAAACTAAAATGAGATATTTTGGACTTAAAGGTATACAAATTCAGCCAAATATGCAAACCATAATGAAATACATCCTGTGAACATAGCTCACAGATTTTAGTTTTTTAGTTTTTTCAGATAAAAACTAAAAGCCTAGGGTCAGCCGCTTTTGTTGTGTATAACATATGGACTATGCTTTCAGGATATGTTAAGCTATAAATTTCTGTTAACAAGCATAGACTACCATTATACATGAACCTAGCCTTTTAAGTAAAGTCTCCGGTTTATCATATCATCCGTAGTGAAATGCATGTCACCTTTGAGTTCCAAACTCAAGACTTTGTCCCCAAGCTTTATCCTAGGTTTCAAATTCCATTTCAGATCTGCTCAAAAGTAGGGATGCCACATACAAGTGGGGACGGGTAATATGGGTGTAGAGGGGGTTTAGTGGTATGATATTCTATTAACTGAATTTTACAACTTAACATTTCATGTGAATAAAGTCATAGTTATGTTTGAACTAAGCATAAGTCTATATTGTGAGGCAAGCACATTTTCTTCTTCCTGTTTCCTATGTTGAAACTGAAACTCTAAATTGTTTAAGCAGGGCAAAGGCATGATCAGTCTATTTTCTATATGTGTTATGTATCCCCGTGTTGGTGAGTTGTTCTAAACTGGGAAATTACTTGGTATTTTAAGGGTTTCATCAGCAAAAACTCCATGGTCCTGTCTTTAAAGACAATACACTCAACATTCTGATAGTGATAGCTGAAGAAGGAAAGGTAGTGGATAAACACTGGTAAGTGCAATTATCCTTGCTTACAGATAGGGTTATAATTGACATGGGAAATCTATTGCCTATCTTAATAGCATGAGAGATTTAATTGTATCTATTGACTATAATCCAACCCTGAATAGGTTATGTTTGTTAAATTGATTATGCAAGTCCAATTCTGTGCTTCATTGTGACCATGAAGTTTAAAAATTCTTTATGCATGTTTATGTGAACATACATGGAATCTCTTTGATTTGTTTAATGGCATGGACATATACTATAAATAAAACAATTCATTCACATATAAATTATACTATTTCTCTAAGCATTCTTCAGTCCCATTGATTTCCATTTGGTTGTCAAACTGAATAAAAGTTTCAGAATATTTATGAGAGATAGATGAATTAAGATTAGGTTCTGTCAATCAAATTTAAATATGCTAATGAAGATCTGCTCTTTATAGTCAACCCCATCTGGAAGTTTACTGTTAAAGCAGCTATCACCAGAACATTGATTCTAGAAAGGAAAGTTTCGGGGGGGGGGGGGGAATAGGCCCACCCTCTGTAAAAAAAAACAAAAAAACCAGGAACTCACTGGCAGTTGGTTTTGTGAAAGAGGAAGAGATTTATTGAAAACCAGGCTGTACATTTGTAGAGATATTAGTGTAGTTATCCTGGCAGAAAACAGATTAATAGAAAAAATAAACTGATTTAGCTTAAGTGGCTTCTCTTGAATTTCAGAAAATGCATATTAAAAGCCACCAGGTAAAAAGATTATATGTGGGCAAATTAAGCACAGGCTATAGTTTTAGGTGCCACTCCACCCACACTGAAGGCTTTACAATACAGCTGCTGTATTAGTACAGAACAAATGTTTAGAGTATTCTCCTTTCCCAAATAACTCAATACAATGTTTTTTAAAATTATTTATAGAATGTGGTTGTACACACATATATTTTATTTTCATATACACATAATAATTTAGCAATTCATATTTTTGGGAAAATATTTTATTGATATTTTTAAGAGAATAACAAATATGTCAATATTGTAGTTGGAAGGTGGAAGAATATCAGTTTTGGATTCTAAGATTGTGGGATGCCTCTGCCACAGGAGAGGGCTGGTTTTGTTTTCAGACAGAAGACTGTAGTAGTTAATTAATGTGCTGGAGCCACACTTTAAGCTAGGACAAAAGTATTTTCAGTTTATTTATTTTAGATGTAATTAAAATAATATTACCACAAATATTATTTCAATTTCTCTGTACCTATACTGTACCAAAGCACTGTTATTATTATTGCCCTGATTCAATTTTTCAGCAGAGGTAGAGCAAAACATATTTTCAGATCAGAACTTTTTGAATGCAAAATCCTTTTGTATGTCTCTATTTTGAATAAGATAAAGTATGTATCAAAGTGGAGGGAAATACATCAAAGAAGAAAGAAGGTTTTGTGCATGGATAAAAATTCAACAAAAGATTCACAGTAGGAGAATTTTTTTAAAAAAAATCCAAATTAAATTAATGTTTCCTTATTTTCTTTTCCATAATGCCTAGTCTTGAATTATCAGATCTGAAAGTTCTTCAAACCAATTCTCAATTAGAATTTAAAAATTCATCTTTGGAGTTGGAAAGCAAGGTTCTCAACGCAAAATAGTATGTACAAAAATAAAGTTATCAAATATTCTAGCTTTAAGGAAAAACTAATTGTGCCAATGACATTTTTCCAAAAGAAGGATCATATGACAGTTCACAAACTTTTGCAATGGCATGATAATTTGCAATCTGTATGCATGATAACATCGAACAATAATACTTCAGCAAGTTCACATTCAATTTGGGTTGAATAAATTCCTGTTATTAATTAAAAAGCCAATTTGCTTGATTGCAGAAAAATCTCATGCATAATATTTAGACTGTAGG
This sequence comes from Protobothrops mucrosquamatus, assembly GCF_001527695.2. NCBI lineage: Eukaryota > Metazoa > Chordata > Lepidosauria > Squamata > Viperidae > Protobothrops > Protobothrops mucrosquamatus. The sequence goes on along the minus strand of NW_015387996.1, from coordinate 75,711 downwards.
GTTGCATATGTGGGGAAGGAAAAATCTTTGATTTTTGGTGTGCGGGCGAGCATTATCGTGAATCAACACCGCACCAGAAGTCAGCATGCCCCGATGCTTGTTATGGATGGCTCGTCTGAGTTTTCGTAGCATTTCACAGTAAGCTTCTGGATTGACGGTTGAACCATGCTCCATGAACTTCACTAGCAGTACTCCTTTGGCATCTTCATATTTGGCGGGATTTTCTATGGCACCACTTCCGGTGTGGTGTTGGTTCACGATAATGCTCGCCTGCACACCGCTAGATGCACCCAAGAACCTTTGAAGCAGTTCTGTTGAGATGTTTTTGATCACCCCCCATAGCCCAGATTTGGCGCCAAGCGACTACTACTAAGGAATTTCAAACCTTGTAAGACATTATGACAAGTGCCTCAATTTGAATGGTGATTATGTCGAAAAGTAATGTAATGTTGGAGTTTTCTAATGTGCATAATAAAAGTTCTGTTTCTGCGAGTGTCTGTCATTGATAACCAAATGGAGGTTTATTTCCGAATTGCCCTCGTAGAATGCCCATCAATATAAAATAATCCACATTATATGCAGAATATAGCTTTTTTCCCAGAATAACCTCTGGAGTAGCAACTGAGCTAAAAGTTAATCAGCTCAACTTTCAAAGCTCTCTGGAAGTATCTTAGCATTATGGAAACGTGGGCGCATCATCTGTCTCAGATCAATGCAGGACATGTGTAAAAGGGAACATAGTTGTCATGTGTCTGATTAACGAAACACTTAAAAGGACTTTCAGGCATATTTTTTCCTATTGTCAAAGCAAGAATATACAGTATTTGCAGCGTTGACAATAGTTTAATTAGATGTAATGGGCATCATTCTGATGGAAAAGTGATTTGGAACCTGTGAATCAAAGGATCTCAGCAAGATAGAGAAGTAGCAGTATCTAAACTGAATATTCTCATAACACATGAGAATCTGCCTTCAAGTTTTAATTGTCCTTCTTTTGGCATATAGGAACAGCAAACTACTCAGTCATGGAAAGTCATTACTGCAATTGAAATGGAAAATACAACTTCACTTCTTTCCAACCATGTTTTTGCCTTGGGCAAATATTTCTGCCACAGCTAAACTCTTCAAAATATTCTGATAGTTTATCTTGATGTAGTTCGCTGAGGGCAATAAATGCTCTCTTGTATTTGATTTCAAAATCCAGCCAAGGTATAGAGGATTAATCACTCCTGGGCCATTCTGAGTGGAAGAGCATATTCTCTTCTTGCAGCACCTGCAGCACCCACTAAGCTGTGTGGGAGGAATTGTCCTATAACACAGCAAGAGGAGTCTGATTTTGAAATGTTGAATTATTATGTTGAGCACGACCCTGACCATTCCCCCCAAAAAAATCTTGCCTCAACAACCCACTGATTCAACTTATCTGTTTGCCTCTATTGCTCCATTTCTTTTGATTGCATAGCTTTTTCAAGATTCTTTTGATGCATGACCAAAACAATTACCTGTGAAATAGATATAGATATACAAAATATAATGAGTTACTTTTAGATTTGAAATAAAGGGACATAAACAAGCAGAATTTTCATTTAATATGACTGAAATGTTTATACTTGAGCAATCATTTCAGTGTTAAAATAGATAAGATTCATAACATACTATAAATAAACCATGTGGCGGTATCATCTAAAGCTAATTCTTGAAGGTTTTAGATACAGCAGCTTTGTGCATGCTTTGGACTGATTTAGGCTGTTCAGCTAGACTTGATGTTTAAAAGGCCTATTACAGTATGTGACTAGCTTTAAAATCCTCTTTTACAAATTGTTTTCTAGCTAGGGCATATCTAAAACAGTGTACATAGGTGAAAATCTGCAGACTGGTTGCTTACATTGGCTACATAGCAATGCACAACCAAGTTGTAGAATGTACTGTACATAGTGGAACAGTTGCTGGTGTGATTGTTGTGCTCACATCAGCATGGTATCAGGATCCATGTCAAAGCTGGATTGTGATTTTAAAAGTATAATTTATTATTGTGACTTTTGTCTAATTTCTGTCCTTCAAAAGAGTGAAAAAAATTACTGAGACTGCAGCTCAAGCTGTGATTCTTTTACTAGGAAATATGGTTTATGTCTATTATCTCTCATTCTGTTTTTCCCTCCTTGCAAATAACTTTATAGGTAATAAAGTGTAATACCTTGCTCTTTGCTCCCTATCTGAAAAATTGACAGTGGCTACCAGTCTCAGGACTCTCCTGCACAGCAGCCTTAATTACTGACCCCATGGTAAAATTGGTTGGAAATAATCCAGCTTAAAAAGTAGTTGTCATTCTTCAGCTTTGACAATGATGTACTAAAGGTACTTGTGCATTATACCCAACTGGTGTTATTTCCCTGCTTCTTTAGCCATCTTTCCTATCCATGCTAAGAGAACAAGTGCCATATTGAAGGCATGTGGTTTCCATTGTCAGAGCTTTTATATGAACCCTCCTCCACTCCCTAGTACTTGACACTTTCTGGTTTGGTGCATCCATCTGTGGAACACACTGCTTTACTATTCTTACTATGGTTAGGTTAGATTTAAACTCTTATCAGTTTCTCCCTTTTTTAAAAATAAGGGAAAGTTCTCCATTTTAGTGGCCCACAAGTGAAGCTGTTTTGGGAGTAGAAGCAGGGGAGAGTCACAAGAGTCAATGACTCTATTGCTGCCCCCTAACTGTTGCAACAATGGTTAAGCATCAATGAACTGGTGTTTCAGAGTACAACTTATTAGAGATACAGAAGGAATCCACATAAAGCCCAAGGGAGAAGCATAGTGTGATTCAGAAGTTGGAATGGTCTGTTTCTTAGATGGATGTCCTGTAATTGGTTATTGATGGCAGTAACCACTGACCAGAGAAAAGAGGATATGCTGGCAAATCTATCCAGTGATCAGTAGGAACTTAAAATGCAGCAGAGAAACTGCATGAGGAGGTTCAGCCAAGACTGAAAATATTCGAAATGGAGTGAGAAGACATGTTTGCAGGCTGCCTCCACACCGGGATAAGAGTGATTTGAGGGTGATATCATCATTAAAACTCTCTCAATGTGACTGGTGAAGCATTGCTCACCCACGGTCAGTAGATTATACAGAAGAGCTATTAGGAATGGGAAGTGGCAATGGGTGCGACAGCCATACAATTGCAATTAATACTTGAATTGATCTTGCCAAAGGGTGGGGTGCGATTCAGATGCCATCTATAATACATAATAGCAATAACACTTAGACTTATATACCGCTCCATAGTGCTTTACAGCCCTTTCTAAGCCGTTTACAGAGTCAGCATATTGCCCCCAACAATCTCGGTCCTCATTTTACCAACCTCGGAAGAATGGAAGGCTGAGTCAACCTTGAGTCAGTGAGAATCGAACTCCTGGAGTGAGTACTGAGTTAGCCTGCAGTACTGCATTCTAAGTAGCTAAGTATCCAGTTGTATAGATGGGCTAATGTAGAGTTTTTATTTCTCTACATATTTGAAATGTTTAAAGATAAGAGGGGTTATTTGTGCCTAGCTAGTGTTTTAAGTTTTCCAACTATAAATTACAAATTAAAAATATAGTTGTGGAGTCTTATAATACCGCACAACTTTGTAGCAAGAGTGTCAATTTTTTAAAAAGTAACTATGAAAATGTCAGATCAGATTTCAAAAAAAGAGGACTTTTTATGTCAAAGTCCTCTCTCATCTCCCCTTAGAATTTCCTCTCTGAAAGAAATGAGAGTTCCCTCACTTAGCTTAGAGACAAAGGAATACAGTGAGTAAGATAATATGATAAAAATGTCATTCCTTGGTGCTTAAATGCCTGTTTCTCATAGTTTGGGGCACTTCAACTCCTGCTCACAATTCCAGTGTTATAATTGCATGTTGCTAATTTGCTAGCAATATTGGAGGTTGCAGCTGTGGGTAGTGCGTTTAGTTGTTCAAGATTTGCTTTCCTTAAAAAAACAAAAAAGCATTCACAGTAAATTTTCATTGAAAGCACTTTATTCAGCACTTAAACTCTCAGGGATGGTTGCCCTTCTTCCTCTTCAATTATGCAGTTTTTGTGAATTATAAGCAGCTATAGTTTTCTAATTAAACTTATACGGATCATAAGGCAGACTCATCACATTGAGAATAGCAGACTATAAAGAATAACTGTTTTTTGTTTAAACAATGGCACCTCATTGAACACCAGGGAAAAAGTTTATGGCAAGAAAGATTTGCATGTCCAAGTGAACAAGGAGATGCTTCGCCAGATAAATTTTTGAAATATTCTGTGACATATTTTCTTGCAATGAATATTGTATTAGCACAATAGGAAGTATATTCAAGAAAGTACTGAGTTTTTAGAACTCTTTAGAGGTAAAACTTATTTTCTGCAGAGGAATTATGGGCCAACAGGATCCTTTCTTTCATCTTTGTTGTCAAAGTAGAGGCACACATACACACACACACACACATCACACGACCTCCCATCTAAATACTGGCCAAATATGGCCCTTCCTCAATACGCTGGTTGCATCATGTATCTTCACCCGTTTTCGTGAACATTTTTTCAATTGCTTTGTGGCAATACTGAAATGCATTCTTACATTGTTTTTTCCTCCTAGAATTTTCAGATAATTACATACTTATTTATAATGTCTCAAATGTCAGCCCTCCAAGGCAAGCCAGATAGGAAACATGACAAGACAAACTAATTTTATTTTGTTGCAAGGCTAGATTGATAGAATATTGCAAGTGAAAGCATAAACTTCCTGCCACCATTTTAAACCACTTGATGCATTAGGGCAGGTTCTTCCTGTGTTTCTTTCTCTGACTATTAAGCCACTGGCGGCTCTTGCCTCTCTTTGTCTAATTGTTTCCAAGGCAGCGTCTCTTCCCCTCTTCCCCCAAGGTCTTTCCTACATTCCATTACATCTTTTCATCTACTCAGAGATGAACATACACTTAAACAACATATGTTATTGAGAAATGTATAACTGTTTGGACTTCTGAGGGCAGCAATGGCAGATTGGTGAAAATAGGATCCAGTCAATGGATCGGCTCCTCAAAATTCCTCTTCGGATCAAGAGGACAACAAGGGTCGCCCACAAGTTTGCTCTGAACAGAATTTCCCTGCGAAGAGATTGTAAAATAGCGATTTCAAGTTCCACTTCCTCTCTTAATTACTTTGAGAAGCTGCTTATTATTGACTTCTTGAAGCTAAGAATCTTCCAAACAGCCAGTTCTATTACAAAAATCCCATCTTTTTTAAAAGGCCTGGTAGCATGCAAGTTAGTCATGACCGACTTAGCTTAGAAAGTGACTAGCAAAAATGTGGAGATGCATTAGAACAGCCCTCTTAAATTCTCTGCAGTTTCATCTCCTGTTTAGTAGCTCCCCAAGATTCTGGAAAGGAATATTTTGCTTAGGAACTGAGGATACAGTGTGCCATTTATTATTCTTTTTCAAGGTCTCAATCCTAACTGATAATTTAGTGTTTTTCAACCTTGGCAATCAGGAGTTGAAGTCCATCTGTCTTCAGGTTGCTAAGGTTGAGAAACATTGTGATAATTCATCCATACTGGAAGGAATAAGATGTTGAAGTCTTCTTCTTTACTCTCTCATTTAGCGTTTCAGGTGTTGAAGGAATCTAGGTGTGCCTCTTAGAATTAGGTTTGGATTGTTGTGTACCATATTTATAATAACTTTAAAAAGGCAGGATGAAAATTAGGAAAAATACAGTATGATAGATATAATTTTTTACAGCCATGCAATTGGATTGCTGAGTACTATTGGTAATACAACTGGTACTCTTATTTCTTTCTCTTTTTCCCTATTTTAACCTTGTCCATTTGTGAAATTTGTTTAAAATTTTATATAAAGCTATGAATAACTCATGCATGCAATGCTTATTGACTTTTGTTTTTCACTAACATTCATTGGCCCTGTAGGTCAATAAATGTAAAGTTGATTTAAGAAGTCAATATGCCTTATTTTAATTTAGATTAAATTTTTGTCTGATTCAGCATTTTAGCTGTCTTATATAAATAAAAATCTCATGTCAATTTATTATTAAAATGTATGTCAATATAAAATGTTTTCTGTAGGACTGGAAATCCCCTGTTGACTTAATATTTTTTAAGCATTTCCAACCAATGACCTTCCTGTTTTTATTGTGCCCTTTTACAGTATATGCTGCCTCAGCTATTGATCAAAAGGAATTCAAACATTAATTTGTACAACTGGCTCCCTACAATAAGGGCACACTTTATTTTTATTTTTTATAGATCTTACAGTGCAGAAATATCAATGTATTAGACTTGGATAATCATTTTAATTTTTTGTGTTATCTTTCTGGAACTGAAGTTTTAATAAAATGATCACTTGTTGAACTTAAACTAAACCAGACTTCTAAATATACATTAAATGCAAAAAGATAATTTAATTCAGTTAAAGAGTGTGCTGCAGAATGTTTCTGAGAATGAGATGATTTCTCAATGGGAAAATATAGCTCGGGAGTTTCCATTTATGTGAAAATTGCTCTTTTACTGTGTACTCCCCTAGATAAGATTATATTTTTTCTCTGTCTTTTGATTTTTTTTTATTAATAGTTACATTAATAGGTTTGTTTTTCTTCTTAGGCATTGATTTTAAAGTGAAAACAATTTCATGTGATAACACAACTATGAAACTTCAAATATGGTAAGTTTTATAAGAAATATAATTAGTTTTGGTCTTCTAAGAGTTGATCATAAATAGCCGCCTTTAGCAGAGAAAAAACATAATGAATATATTGTTGTTTTCAAATGCATGCTAACCAGTGGATTAAGGTTGCTAATGTTCCAGTTAGATATCAAATGTCCTTGTGAACACCTCCACTGTTGTCTTCCAGATCCTCCAGAACATCTGAATTCCTGAATTTGTGAACATTAAAAAAAAAAATTTCATGCAGAACTTTGGCACATCACAAAACACCAGTCTTTGGCATTATCTTACATCTAAAAATATTGTGGGCTTCATATGTAAAGAATTTAGAGCACGGGTATCAAATTTGATTGCATCACATGAAGTATTGTGACGTATCATGATTTTTTTTGCCTTTGCGGAGCCGGGGTAGGCGTGGCCTGCGCATGACATATTTGGCCCACGGGCCACCAGTTTTATACCCCTGATCTAGAGGATACCCTTGATCAGCACAGGGAAGATCTGCAAATATATGTGGGTTAAGGCCAAACCAAGAAAAAGATTTATGAAAACAACTCAGTCTTCATAGGGGTGTATGTAATTAATAACAAGATTTTTTTTCATCAAAATCCGGATTGTTACAGGTAAAGAATCAGACCAGATAGGATATCCTACCTGTAAAGGGGTATTGTTGGTAAATGTAAAGTGAGTACAGAAGCAACTTATATACTTCTAAGAACTACATATGTAGTCCTATAAATATAAATGTTCGGATTACAGTAGCTCCTGGTGACTGCCTGGATGAGGCCCTGTAGTTTTCTTGGCAAGATTTTGGGAGTGATTTGCCACTGTCTCCTTCCTAGGCTGAGAGTAACTGGCCCAAGGTCACCCAGGTGGCTTCATGCCTCAGAGTGGGATTGGATCTCATGGCCTCCCAGATTATAGTCTGGTGCCTTAACCACAGCATATATTGCCCTGATTACATGTGGCTCTTTGTCCACATTTCTGCAGTGAAAACTAGTGCTAAATTATCTATTATAATGTATTTTAGGGATACAGCTGGCCAGGAAAGATTTCATACGTTTACTACTAATTTTTTTCGAGGAGCACATGGATTTGTTCTTGTTTATGATATCACAGATGCAAAAAGCTTTCAAGGAATTTCACACTGGATGAAAGATATATATGAGGTAAGCTTCTGCTCTTCTGGACACAAAATACATTATATAATAATAATTAGTAGATTCGGGGAAGCTAATGAGACCACAAGGTTCCTTTATGTATTATTCAAACACTTTTGGAGCAACACCTTCTTGAAGTCACCTGTCTCTTTTTATAACTCTTTCCACCTGTGCACTAATTCAACTAGCTACTCAATTATTAGTAGCTGAACTCAATTACTTGTTTGTTCTCTCCATTCTCAACCCACCTTGATTTGTGCAGGCAGAAAGGCCACACATTGGCACACATATGCTCACTATTATATTGTATCTCCCATAAAATGAGATCGATACCTAGTTGTGTAGATTTTTTAATACTATTTATGAAGCATCAATGTAGCTCTATACTCACTTCAGTTCCAAGAAGAGAAAACCATGGATATAGAAATGTACAAAATTAACTATAGGAAAATGAAAGATAAGGTTGCTGATATAAACCATGGCAGTTTCTCCAAGTGTAGCTCTTCATTTATCTCCAAAGAAGATCTCCCTGTCCCTCTTTTTTGACACTCATTATTTGTTGCTACCATCTATCATTTTCAGGACTAGACCAAATTCTATATTTTCTAAACCAAAGTAGTCTGTTAATGAACTTAGATATACACAGAGAGCTCTTCAAAAACTTTGTAATACTGAGACCTCCCTTCTCCAAGAATAAACTTAATGCTCAGCCTAAATAGGAGACCAGCTAATACTACTGTTATTGAGATTGGCTATAATAACAGAATTTTGCAAGTTTGATTCTCCTGACTCCCTCCCTCTTCTCCAGTGAATCAGGGTGGCATGTTTCTGAGCTGCTTTTGAATATTTTCTCCTTTCTCTGGGCTTAAAAAGCACTTCAGCCTATTTTGCCTAATTAATGTTTCTTACACATTATCACCAAGGCCATTTTCCTTACTCTCCATTAGCCCAAGGAATATACAGGTAGTCCTTCCTTACTGACCAGTTGTTCAGCAACCATTCAGTGATGTGATTTTGTTGAATGAAGAGTACTTATGACCGGTCCTTGAAATTCCAGCCATTGCAGCTCTCCCATGGTCACATGTTCATTATTTGCGGGGTTGGCAACTGGCTTGCATTTACAACAGTTGCAATGTTCCATGTTCAGGTGATTTCCATTTAAAATCTTTTCTGCCAGCTTCCCACAAGCAAAGTCAATGGGAATGCTGGCAGGGAAAGTCACAAGTCACTCTGGTAAGCCCCCCAACCCCAGCTTTCCTGCATACCATGCTGCACCCTCCTTCCCTCACCCTCCCTGTACTCCCATGTGCTCACACCATACTATGTGCTACTTCCCTCAGCCTTCCTGCACTTACGCAAACCTGTGCCCTCCTTTCCTCAGCTTTCCTGTGCTTGTGCTGCATCAAAGCACCTTCTCCCCCAACTTGTATGTGGCCTGCACTTGGGTCTCCCAGGGCCACTTAACAATCTGTGTGTCTTTTATAATGGCAGCCAAGTTTATGATGGCAACTGTTGTTGCTGTTGCTAAGCAATGTGGTCATGTGACATTACAGTTTACAACTACATCACTTAGCAATTACAATCCCAGTCCCAATTGCCATCATAATACGAGGACTACCTATACTACTTTTAGTAATTAAGCCTATCCAATATAGCAATGATAGAACTTTACAACTTTATAAAATAAAAAACATAGCTAACAAGCAGTAAAATATCAAAATTTATTTTAATAAAAAGAATGAGTTTTTATTTTTGCCTAATTAGTGAAATTGGGGTTTCATTCTCATTTATCAATTACCCAAAAATAAAAAGGGTGTTTCCTTGCCTTAAATTAGATTCTCTTAAGCTACTGTAGCTTGCAAAGAATTAGCAGGTATAAAGTTCTTTTTGATGTCTCCCCCAGCATAGCTATACTGAGATAACGGCCACCATTCCCTCTGCACATTTATTAGTGTTTCAATAATATGTCTACTTTGACCACCAAGTGCCATTATTTGTAGTCATTGCCATTCCAGGCACCATTAGAAAATACATAAAATTATTTATGCAATTTTCTTTATCCTGTGTGTTTGAAATAAACTTAACAGAAAATTTCTTAGGATTCATTCATCAACTGAATGAGACTAGCAAGTGTAGTGTCAAATGTCTCAAAACATTTGATCCCTATGATTTCATCAGTGGTTATTATAGATACCTATGACCCCAAAAAAGAACTGTGTCAGCTGGATGCAGAATTAGTGAAATTAGCTCTTAAATATCTCTGCTGTACACAGGGGAACTCCTAAAGGTTATCTTGGTAGATAAGACCATAGACCAGAAAGTATGATTTGTCAGACATGAGGAGCTAGGGGCAGTTGCCATAAATCAAGCTAGATAATTTTCTTTGAAAACCCAACAGTATCTATATGCCAGATCCTGGAATATATCATCTGATGGTTGGACTATTGTAATGCGCTCTACATAGGGCTATTCTTGAAGAGCATTCAGAAGTTACAGCTGGTTCAGAGTGTAGCAGCGGGCAGTTCTTAGAGTCCCAAGAACGGCCTGTGTAACAAAGCTCTGCGAGCTGCATTAGCTGCTAGTTTGCTTCTGGGTGCAATTCAAGGTGTTGGTAATCATCTTTAAAGCTCTTCATAGCATGGGTATTTGAGGAACTGTCTTATCCCATTGGGATTGGGCAACCTAATGTGTCCAAAATGAAACAAAAGATAAAATGAGTTAAATGTTTCAAATATTTTGGGTGGTATTTCACTGTTCAGGAAGTATATTAGGCAAAAGCAACCAAAATCATTCATGACGAGTCTCAACAGTAGTTTTACTGCTAATAAACTATGTAACAAAAATATTGTCAGACTGTCTGCTTTCTCTTCAGAACAGCAACATAAGGCTTCAAAGAATCAGGGAGCAGTCCAGTCTGTGCCACTTACTGAAGTGTAATGACTCTAAACTTGGGTCTCTTTAGGGCCCTCCCTCAAGTCCATCACAAAGTGTGAATCCACAAATGGCACATGCAGCACAGGAAATCAAAAGGAGCACAAAAGCTATTTTGAATTTTTTCTCTGTATGGGGGAGGGAATTGGTATTTGCCAGCATTAAATTGTTGTAAACAAAATCAGTGTTCCAACTTCCATATGGTGCTCATTTATCTCCTATTTCAATTATGGAATCCTTAGAGATAAAATTCCTTTGCAGAATTTTATGGCTATCCAGATATATCTGGATATCTCCAAAAAGCCCACAATTAAGTATGATAGTAATAAACTTCATATGCTGTTGCTACTTCGGTATTGTATTCACTGAAATGTTCCTGTAACAGTTAAAGTTCCCTTTAGCCAATACTGCTAATGCCTTGATAGCTAATTTTCCATGCTATTGTTTATGATATTATTTAATAAAGCTACTAAAACCAGCAATTCTTATTTTGTAGTGTTGAAATCATGTATTAATCATTATGAAATAGAAGCACTTCCCCCAACCGGGGTGGCAGTTGGAACCCCCAGACTTATGGTCTTGGGGGACTTCAACCTTCCATCAGCGGGCGAGACGTCGGCGGTAGCTCAGGAGTTCTTGGCTTCCATGACGGCCTTGGACTTGACCCAGTTAATTCAGACCCCCACCCACACGGGTGGACACACACTGGATCTAGTTTTTGTCTCTGGCCAGTGGCAGAGTGATCTGACAGTAG
>NW_015387996.1:57677-61873 GCF_001527695.2 Protobothrops mucrosquamatus | reverse complement strand
ACATGGCTTTTTCAACAAGCGGGCCTGACCTAGGGTGAATTTTAAATAGGGAAAATTTTTAATGATTTTAAATAGTCACAGCCACTAATATTTGGATTTTAATTGGTTTTTAGAAGGGGTAATTTTGTATATTGTTTTAACATGCTGTGAGCCGCCCTGAGTCCCATGGGGAGAAGGGCGGCATATAAATTTTGTAAAAATAAATAAATAAATAAAAATAAAAATTTGTTTCAAATTTACAATTTCATTGGGTGAACATGCATTTTAGATTTTAAAAAAAATAAAGTTTTCTTTTCTTAATATTCTGCTCTAGTAATTAACCTGAGCTAAATATTAGTCCTTTTAGATGAGTGACTATAACCTGTCGAACTGCATGCTAATCTAACTGAAACAAATGACGTATTTACAAAACTGCAATCTTCACGTTAGGAGCTTATGGCTTATGAAGCACTTTATGCATCTTAGGGAGCCCTCTTAAGGACATTTCAATTTCTTGCTATTACTTTTTAATAGCAAGAATTAATCTCTCCTTCAAGCAATTACAAGTATTTTGTTAGTACAAAGTATTTACACATGTTCCTGTTCTATGCATGAGGTATACAGAATTGCTATTGTGACATTTTCTTGCCTTATGTATATTGTATGGATGTTTGGATGTGAAGGATACTTATGGTTATTTATTGGGCAAAATATGTGCTCTTTGCTCCTAAGCAAAATTAATTCCTCACCTCCTAATTAAATGGCTGTATGAAAACTTTAATCCACCAGGTGATTTGGAGTTATTAACAATTAAGGAATAAAACATTTATTTAAAAAGCAGGAAAAAGATTAAATGAGGTTAAAAAGCAGTTAAGCAACTAAAACCATGGTTCCTTCAGTTGCTAATTATAATAATTCAAGCAGTTGCTATTGATTGTCTCAAATCACATCTCTCTGCATATTAATTAGAAAGATATGTTAAATAGCAGATCTGCTTAGCTCCCAAATTTTTCAGATAATCCAGAACAAAGCTGCCCTTGCATTGAGCATCTCTATGTAATCAATTATTTTTGTATACTAATGTGGCAAACTACTATTGAACTACTCCTCCTAGTGGCTGATAAAAAAAACATAATGCTGCTCATAAGGAATCCAGAATATGAATTAATTGTTCTTAATTTTTAGAGCTGAAAAATGAGTCTCAAGTTCTCCTCGAATGAAGAAGCTATCTGCCCTTGGTTTAAGGAATAATCAGGAAAAGAAACCAAATTAAATTCTAGATTTCTCAAAGGAATGAATTGTGCAAATAGCACCACACAATGAAGGAATCTGTGTTAAGATTTTAATTTAAAGTAATATGTAACTGTATTTTTCTGGAAAAAAATAAGTTTGTTATGTATTTTCTGATATGACTGCTTTAAATCAATATTGAAGTTAAATAAAGATACACATATCTAAAAAGTAGGGAAGAATGTCATTGTTTTTCAAATATTAGAATTTTTAGTCAGTTTTTAGAAAGCAAATAAAATTAAATATCTTTTCTAATTATTACAAATTATTGTATGATATACTTATCNAGAAGTATCCCCACATACATTAATTATTGTTCTAAAAAAAAGTAGTTTTAGGCCTAACAATGTCCATTTCTTAGTCTGGTCTATCCTATAGGATGGACATTTCCCCATAACAACCATTTACATTTCACTCATGTCTTCGTTGAATATATGAAGATTCTTGATGTATACATCAGGATATTTATATTTACAAGCCTAATGTATAGCTCCTGGTGACTGCCTGGATGAGGCCCTGTAGTTTTCTTGGCAAGATTTTGGGAGTGATTTGCCACTGTCTCCTTCCTAGGCTGAGAGTAACTGGCCCAAGGTCACCCAGGTGGCTTCATGCCTCAGAGTGGGATTGGATCTCATGGCCTCCCAGATTATAGTCTGGTGCCTTAACCACAGCATATATTGCCCTGATTACATGTGGCTCTTTGTCCACATTTCTGCAGTGAAAACTAGTGCTAAATTATCTATTATAATGTATTTTAGGGATACAGCTGGCCAGGAAAGATTTCATACGTTTACTACTAATTTTTTTCGAGGAGCACATGGATTTGTTCTTGTTTATGATATCACAGATGCAAAAAGCTTTCAAGGAATTTCACACTGGATGAAAGATATATATGAGGTAAGCTTCTGCTCTTCTGGATACAAAATACATTATATAATAATAATTAGTAGATTCGGGGAAGCTAATGAGACCACAAGGTTCCTTTATGTATTATTCAAACACTTTTGGAGCAACACCTTCTTGAAGTCACCTGTCTCTTTTTATAACTCTTTCCACCTGTGCACTAATTCAACTAGCTACTCAATTATTAGTAGCTGAACTCAATTACTTGTTTGTTCTCTCCATTCTCAACCCACCTTGATTTGTGCAGGCAGAAAGACCACACATTGGCACACATATGCTCACTATTATATTGTATCTCCCATAAAATGAGATCGATACCTAGTTGTGTAGATTTTTTAATACTATTTATGAAGCATCAATGTAGCTCTATACTCACTTCAGTTCCAAGAAGAGAAAACCATGGATATAGAAATATACAAAATTAACTATAGGAAAATGAAAGATAAGGTTGTTGATATAAACCATGGCAGTTTCTCCAAGTGTAGCTCTTCATTTATCTCCAAAGAAGATCTCCCTGTCCCACTTTTTTGACACTCATTATTTGTTGCTATCATCTATCATTTTCAGGACTAGACCAAATTCTATATTTTCTAAACCAAAGTAGTCTGTTAATGAACTTAGATATACACAGGGAGCTCTTCAAAAACTTTGTAATACTGAGACCTCCCTTCTCCAAGAATAAACTTAATTCTCAGCCTAAATAGGAGACCAGCTAATACTACTGTTATTGAGATTGGCTATAATAACAGAATTTTGCAAGTTTGATTCTCCTGACTTCCTCCCTCTTCTTTTACTCCAGTGAATCAGGGTGGCATGTTTCTGAGCTGCTTTTGAATATTTTCTCCTTTCTCTGGGCTTAAAAAGCACTTCAGCCTATTTTGCCTAGTTAATGTTTCTTGCACATTATCACCAAGGCCATTTTCCTTACTCTCCATTAGCCCAAGGAATATACAGGTAGTCCTTCCTTACTGACCAGTTGTTCAGCAACCATTCAGTGATGTGATTTTGTTGAAAGAAGAGTACTTATGACCGGTCCTTGAAGTTCCAGCCATTGCAGCTCTCCCATGGTCACATGTTCATTATTTGCGGGGTTGGCAACTGGCTCGCATTTACAACAGTTGCAATGTTCCATGTTCAGGTGATTTCCATTTACAATCTTTTCTGCCAGCTTCCCACAAGCAAAGTCAATGAGAACGTTGGCAGGGAAAGTCACAAGTCACTCTGGTAAGCCCCCCAACCCCAGCTTTCCTGCATACCATGCTGCACCCTCCTTCCCTCACCCTCCCTGTACTCCCATGTGCTCACACCATACTATGTGTTACTTCCCTCAGCCTTCCTGCACTTACGCAAACCTGAGCCCTCCTTCCCTCAGCTTTCCTGTGCTTGTGCTGCATCAAAGCACCTTCTCCCCCAACTTGTATATGGCCTGCACTTGGGCCTCCCAGGGCCTTTCCCATCTCCAGGACACCTCCCCACTGCTTTTCACTTAACAATCTGTGTGTCTTTTACAATGGCAGCCAAGTTTATGATGGCAACTGTTATTGCTGTTGCTGTTGCTAAGCAATGTGGTCATGTGACATTACAATTTAAAACTGCATCACTTAGCAATGACAATCCCAGTCCCAATTGCCATAATAATCCGAGGACTACCTATACTACTTTTAGTAATTAAGCCTATCCAATATAGCAATGATAGAACTTTACAACTTTATAAAATAAAAAAACATAGCTAACAAGCAGTAAAATATCAAAATTTATTTTAATAAAAAGAATGAGTTTTTATTTTTGCCTAATTAGTGAAATTGGGGTTTCATTCTCATTTAGATTTAGATTTTAGATTTAGATTTAGATTTAGATTTTATTAAATTTATACCCCGCCCTTCTCCCGGAGGACTCAGGGCGGCTTACAGCCAGTTTAAAACAATGATACAATACAAAATTTAAAAAGATTAAAAATAACTATTTAAATTTGGCCGCTTCTACTAAAAATTTAATTTAAAACCCCTTTAAAATACCCCTAGGCC
>NW_015387996.1:3151-54959 GCF_001527695.2 Protobothrops mucrosquamatus | reverse complement strand
CCAAAGTCCCAACAAACAGAAAACACACGGGGGGGGGAAGGTCCTTCTGATGGTTAAGTCCCTTTTCAAGACTTGGGATAGGCCAAAACGACCGGCCGCTAAGGTTAGGTCCATGGCCGGGCTCTCTGGGCCGGGTCCTCCACCGAACCACCGGACCGCCGAACCCCGGCCCCTACCCTTGCCGAATCCACCGCCACGTTACCCACCGCCAGTTACCCAAAAATAAAAAGGGTGTTTCCTTGCCTTAAATTAGATTATCTTAAGCTACTGTAGCTTGCAAAGAATTAGTAGGTATAAAGTTCTTTTTGATGTCTCCCCCAGCATAGCTATACTGAGATAATGGCCACCATTCCCTCTGCACATTTATTAGTTTTCAGTAATATGTCTACTTTGACCACCAAGTGCCATTATTTGTAGTCATTGCCATTTCAGGCACCATTAGAAAATAAATAAAATTATTTATGCAATTTTCTTTATCCTGTGTGTTTGAAATAAACTTAACAGAAAATTTCTTAGGATTCATTCATCAGCTGAATGAGACTAGCAAGTGTAGTGTCTAATGTCTCAAAACATTTGATCCCTATGATTTCATCAGTGGTTATTATAGATACCTATGACCCCAAAAAAGAACTGTGTCAGCTGGATGCAGAATTAGTGAAATTAGCTCTTAAATATCTCTGCTGTACACAGGGGAACTCCTAAAAGTTATCTTGGTAGATAAGACCATAGACCAGAAAGTATGATTTGTCAGACATGAGGAGCTAGGGGCAGTTGCCATAAATCAAGCTAGATAATTTTCTTTGAAAACCCAACAGTATCTATATGCCAGATCCTGAAATATATCATCTGATGGTTGGACTATTGTAATGCGCTCTACATGGTGTAGGGTTCCTGCCTGGGCAGGGGGTTGGACTCGATGACCTCCAAGGTCCCGTCCAACTTTATTATTATTATTATTATTATTATTATAGGGCTATTCTTGAAGAGCATTCAGAAGTTACAGCTGGTTCAGAGTGTAGCAGCGGGCAGTTCTTAGAGTCCCAAGAACGGCCTGTGTAACAAAGCTCTGTGAGCTGCATTAGCTGCTGCATTAGCTGGGTGCAATTCAAGGTGTTGGTAATCACCTTTAAAGCTCTTCATAGAATGGGTATTTGAGGAACTGTCTTATCCCATTGGGATTGGGCAACCTAATGTGTCCAAAATGAAACAAAAGATAAAATGGGTTAAATGTTTCAAATATTTTGGGTGGTATTTCACTGTTCAGGAAGTATATTAGGCAAAAGCAACCAAAATCATTCATGACTAGTCTCAACAGTAGCTTTATTGCTAATAAACTATGTAACAAAAATATTGTCAGACTGTCTGCTTTCTCTTCAGAACAGCAACATAAGGCTTCGAAGAATCAGGGAGCAGTCCAGTCTGTGCCACTTACTGAAGTGTAATGACTCTAAACTTGGGTCTCTTTAGGGCCCTCCCTCAAGTCCATCACAAAGTGTGAATCCACAAATGGCACATGCAGCACAGGAGATCAAAAGGAGCACAAAAGCTATTTTGAATTTTTTCTCTGTATGGGGGAGGGAATTGGTATTTGCCAGCATTAAATTGTTGTAAACAAAATCAGTGTTCCAACTTCCATATGGTGCTCATTTATCTCCTATTTCAATTATGGAATCCTTAGAGATAAAATTCCCTTGCAGAATTTTATGGCTATCCAGATATATCTGGATATCTCCAAAAAGCCCACAATTAGGTATGATAGTAATAAACTTCATATGCTGTTGCTACTTCGGTATTGTATTCACTGAAATGTTCCTGTGACAGTTAAAGTTCCCTTTAGCCAATACTGCTAATGCCTTGATAGCTAATTTCCCATGCTATTGTTTATGATATTATTTAATAAAGCTACTAAAACCAGCAATTCTTATTTTGTAGGGTTGAAATCATGTATTAATCATTATGAAATAGAAGCACTTCCCCCAATTTGTTTCAAATTTACAATTTCATTGGGTGAACATGCATTTTAGATTTAAAAAAAAATAAAGTTTTCTTTTCTTAATATTCTGCTCTAGTAATTAACCTGAGCTAAATATTAGTCCTCTTAGATGAGTGACTATAACCTGTCGAACTGCATGCTAATCTAACTGAAACAAATGACGTATTTACAAAACTGCAATCTTCACGTTAGGAGCTTATGGCTTATGAAGCACTTTATGCATCTTAGGGAGCCCTCTTAAGGACATTTCAATTTCTTGCTATTACTTTTTAATAGCAAGAATTAATCTCTCCTTCAAGCAATTACAAGTATTTTGTTAGTACAAAGTATTTACACATGTTCCTGTTCTATGCATGAGGTATACAGAATTGCTATTGTGACATTTTCTTGCATTATGTATATTGTATGGATGTTTGGATGTGAAGGATACTTGTGGTTATTTATTGGGCAAAATATGTGCTCTTTGCTCCTAAGCAAAATTAATTCCTCACCTCCTAATTAAATGGCTGTATGTAAACTTTAATCCACCAGGTGATTTGGAGTGATTAACAA
This sequence comes from Protobothrops mucrosquamatus, assembly GCF_001527695.2. Taxonomy (NCBI): domain Eukaryota; kingdom Metazoa; phylum Chordata; class Lepidosauria; order Squamata; family Viperidae; genus Protobothrops; species Protobothrops mucrosquamatus. Next base: position 52,414 of record NW_015387996.1, on the reverse strand, counting down.
TTAAGGAATAAAACATTTATTTAAAAAGTAGGAAAAAGATTAAATGAGGTTAAAAAGCAGTTAAGCAACTAAAACCATGGTTCCTTCAGTTGCACTAATTATAATAATTCAAGCAGTTGCTATCGATTGTCTCAAATCACATCTCTCTGCATGTTAATTACAAAGATATGTTAAATAGCAGATCTGCTTAGCTCCCAAATTTTTCAGATAATCCAGAACAAAGCTGCCCTTGCACTGAGCATCTCTATGTAATCAATTATTTTTGTATACTAATGTGGCAAACTACTATTGAACTACTCCTCCTAGTGGCTGATAAAAAAACATAATGCTGCTCATAAGGAATCCAGAATATGAATTAATTGTTCTTAATTTTTAGAGCTGAAAAATGAGTCTCAAGTTCTCCTGGAATGAAGAAGCTATCTGCCCTTGGTTTAAGGAATAATTGGGAAAAGAAACCAAATTAAATTCTAGATTTCTCAAAGCAATAAATTGTGCAAATAGCACCACACAATGAAGGAATCTGTGTTAAAATTTTAATTTAAAGTAATATGTAACTGTATTTTTCTGGAAAAAAAATAAGTTTGTTATGTATTTTCTGATATGACTGCTTTAAATCAATATTGAAGTTAAATAAAGATACACATATCTAAAAAGTAGGGAAGAATGTCATTGTTTTTCAAATATTAGAATTTTTAGTCAGTTTTTAGAAAGCAAATAAAATTAAATATCTTTTCTAATTATTACAAATTATTGTATGATATACTTATCTATTCACAATTCTGAGTTTAGGAATATAATATAATTTTATGTAGAGGAGCCATTGATTTTAATGAGTAAAGCTCCAATGCCTACTGAAAAAAAATCAACATTTTGGTCTACCACAGGTTAGATCGATTCATTATTTTAAGCCTGTACTCTGATAATGAGGTTATTTCATTTTAGAAACTGCATTATCTTGAACATCAGCTGCATTTATGAAATGAGATTAGTTGAGTAAATTAGAAAAGATAGAATGGCAGACCTTAATAAATCTTGTCTAGTGCATTGCTGCTAAAACTAAGCAATACAGTTATGAGTAGGTATGCAGGATACTAATAACTCTATTGACTGTCATGAATAACAATGTTGCTCCTTTGCATCTTTTCTGTGTGTTGGGAGGGCATTTCAGTTTTAGGCTAAAATATATGAAATCACTGTACTAATGCAAAGGTACTCACATAACTTGACAGATGAAAAGCAAATGGTCTTCTTATTTTATTCTATTTATATTTTTATTATTATTTTATTTTTATTATTTAAATTTACATACCGCCCTATCTCCCTTACGGGACTCAGGGTGGTGAACAGGCAATAATAAAAATCACAGTAAGTATCACAGTAAGTATGTCTTTCTTTTTGCTAAGAGTTAATTATGTCAACTTTCCTGGTTTAGGCTTGAGCAACATCATAATTCCATTATAATTCTATAGGCTTTTTTAATCTAAGGGCAAACTGACACTCTTCTTTAGGGTCACGTCAGTTCTTGGAATCCTTAGGTGGGAACTGGGATCTATAAATTTTGAAAGAAGTGGTAAAGTTCCATACTTTGGGTATGTCATTGATACATTTACATATAAACTTCCAATTTTCAGATTTAATTTTTGGAATACACAAAAGGACTTTGATTTTACAGTCCTTGATTTAATGGATTTCAGATGCAACAACAGAAAAAATTGTACACTGTATGCTTTTGCTAATGCGTAACATCCAATTGGCCATGTTACACATGGGTGAAAATACATAAAATGTGAATGAATAAAATGCTATTTCAATTTTATATAAGGTTAAAATAAGCACGTGTAAAATCCCATTCCCATTTTATGCATGCATAAAGTACATTTAAATTTAAGTCTGCTCTGAAGACTTGTGTTTTTTAAAAATGTTCATGTGTGTCTATATGCAATTAACCTTTTTGAAGAAGAGTTTCCACTGTATATCATATTTTATATTAATGTCTTAAAGAAGCATAATATCTTTTTCTTACCTTGACTTCAAAGAATTTCTCAGTTGTCAGGAAGCAGCAGGATCAATTTAAGCCAATGACTAGAATTAGAAAGTTTCCCTTCCTGAAATAATAAGATTCCTATTTCACAAATACTTTTTAAAATATCCACTTATTACTTATTTATCTATATAGGACAAATAGATGAAAGCCCAGCCAAGGCTTCATTCCATTGTGTGTGTGTGTGTGTGTGTGTGTGTATGAGTTGCCTTATTTTGGCTAGAACAATAGATTCTATCCCATCCTTAGTGAAGTAAAGTGTGTTTTGAGGAAGATAATCAGATTCTATCAAAACTTACTGTTTCAAGGTAAACCTGCTAAGTGAGGAAACTGAAAGCAAAGCCTTTCATAATGGGCTCAGTGGTTTGTGGATGCTGTGGGTTTTTATTACATCTTTCTTGAAGTATCTACCAAGTGTTTGCAAAATTTCTAGTGTAGGATGGTTACAATAGGCCAGTGATGGCGAACCTTTTAGAGACCGAGTGCCCAAACTGCAACCCAAATCCCACTTATGCATTTCGGGTGCCGGGTGGGTGTGGCCCATTGGCTGGGTGTGGCCCATTGGGTGGGCGTGGGCAATTGGGTGGGGGTGGCTGCAGTGGTAACGGCAGACTGGGTGGGACTAAAAAGTTCAATCAATCAATTCCAACTTTGCGAGATCTTTTTTTTTCCCCACGAGAAGTTGAAATTGACTGATTGATTGAACCTTTTTTTTTTTTTTTGCACACAGCAGCGGAGGCCTAAAGCGAAAAGGTTTTATAAAACCCAGCTGAAGGCCTAGGACTGGGGTGATGGTGCGCGTGCCCACAGAGAGGGCTCTGAGTGCCGCCTCTGGCACCCGTGCCATAGGTTCGCCACCACTGCAATAGGCAATACAGCACCTTGGATACAGGGTCTAAAAAGTCCTTCAGAACATGGGGGATGCAATGCACCCCCATCTATATTATTTTAAAGCAGCTGCACCTTTCCCTTCTATCACATGGCTGAATACAATTGGAGATTTATGCTGTGCATAACTGTTGGATGTCTTGACCTAAGAATTAAAATTGAAGCATTGCAAAATCGGAGGACTGATCATCTTCATTACCCCATGAAATTATGTGCATTGTGAACAGATACCTGTGGTGTTTGTTCTTTTTGTTTGCTATAGGTAATGTCTAATTCATCTGGTCCATATTGTATTGCGTAATAGGTGACTTGTTTTAAAAGTATTTCATGCATAATTACTTCTAATTTGTGACTATTTTTTAATAGTTGACTATCTGGCTTGGCTCAAGTTTTCCTAAACTTGATTGGCTGAAATTTTCCTTAAGTTTACATTTTCTATTTGCGTGTAGTAAGATTTTATTTTTCAGATAGAGAAAATGTATATTGTAAGATTAGGCAAAAGAATACTATAGCTATATTTCAATGTATTGTTTCTCATTTTCTATTTATAGAAAGTAGGTGAAAATACAGACATAATATTGCTGGGTAACAAGTGCGATAAGGAGGCAGAACGTGTAATTTCAAAAAACAGAGGAGAAAAGGTAGGCATGTATTATAGGAGATTGCCTTGTTGCTTAAATATTTTGGAGTGTATTATAAATATATACATACAATATGATAATAAAATGCAGTTATTTACTATTGCAGAATAGCAGCATGTTTCAATAGTAAAGGGCAATATAGTGAGGAATTATTTCAAACACTCTTCTATACTTCGTAAACTGCAAAAATAAACCAACAACAAAAAAAGCTTAGGCATTTAATCTGAAACTTCTATTTTTTTTAATTTCATCAATTTTTTAAAAACATCATTTAAAATTTGTGGAAGCTTTTGGAAAAAAAAAAAGCATGACCCACCTGCTAAGATTTATGTTATGCCTTTCAATCTTATTAAGAATGTTAGAAAGTAGAAAATAGAACATTTTTAGAAACGATTATATTTCTGTCTTCTTCCACTCTACATATTTAACTTTTAAAAATAATATCTGTAATTAGGAATTATATAATTATTCAATATAATTATATAATAATTAAATAATTCCCTTCAGTGCAAAAGAAAACCAGTTCATTTGTGGCTTCCAGAAGTCCTTCCATTTCAGCTGTGAAAAACCAGTGTTCCTGCATTTTATAACTCCTCAAATGAGTATAAAAAGAGAAAGTGGCCCAACAGACATACCCGAGGAAAAACACCTTAATGGCATAGATTGAATCTGGCATCATGACAGTTATTTCAAGTGGCATCCCAAGAAATTACAGTAGTTCTTTTTTAAGTATTTGCAACCACACAACTATGGTAAAAATCATCATGATAGATGATCACAAGGTGGCAGTGCTGAGATATCTCATTGGCTCACTTAAAATGTTTCAGCTCATTTTCCAATTTTCTATGACTACCCTGCAATTAAGTTAATTTACTAATGGAACAAAATCCATGGTAACCTTTCCTTAATTTACCTCCTGCCTCAGTTTTCTTTATGTTTTGAATTGCTTTTCTATTTCTTTGTCAGAATATGAAAGATACTGATTTTTATTTTTTATTTATTTATTACATTTTTATGCTGAACATCTCCCTATAAGGGACTCTTAAAATGAAGGTTTACTTCATTAATGAAAGCTTCCTAGGAAGAAGCACTGTTGGACTAGTTCTGGGCAGCCCCAGCTTCAAATCCACTCTTGGAAACTTGCTTAATGACTTTATGTTAGTCACATTATCTCAGCCCAACATACTTCACCAGGTTGCTATTGCAATAAAATGAAGGGTGGTCCCATGTTAGCTGCCTTAAGGTCTTGAAGGAAAGATTGGCTACAAAGCTGAATGAACTAATGTCGTTTCTTGTAATAGTATTAATAAACTGACAAAAGTATATTAGTTACATTACATTTGTAACAGCAGACAATAGTGACTAAAAACACTGTAAGAGGCATTTGAAGAACAAAACAGCTTTCCAAATTTCTGCTTTCTCTCTTCACTGTTGTATGCATAATTTGTTGACTTCTTTTTGATCTAAGGTGGCAATTTTAAATCATTGCTGAGATCAGTTTTTAAACAACTAACTTGAACCAAATTTCCATTAAGGAAATTCATATAAGGGAAAATTCTTGTTTCCTTCTCCACCATACCCAAGTCTCTCATGATTCTTTTTCCCCCCTTTCACATTAGATTTATAACTTGAACATATAAACATCAGTCACTTTATTTTTGCAAATTATCATATAAGTATTTATTTTGTTTTTAACTGTAAGAAGAGACTGGACAGCCATTTGTCTGAAATGGTATAGGGTTTCCTGCCTGAGCAGGGGGTTGGACTAGATGACCTCCAAGGTCCCTTCCAACTTTATTATTATTATTATTATTATTATTATTATTATTATTAGTTGTTGTTATTGTTGTTGTTGTTATTGTTGTTGTTGTTGTTATTATTATTATTATTATTATTATTATTATTATTATTATTATTATTATTATTATTATTATTATTATCATCATCATCTGTGGCACAGGTGTCCAACCTTTTGGTTTGCCTGGACCACTTTGAGTGAAGAGGAATTGTCTTGGTGGCATATAAAATATATAATATGGTCAATGTATATAAATCACATAATGTTAAAAGTTTACAATCTGGTATGGCCGCACTACCCAAGGGCTGCATGTGGTCCAAGGGCCATGGGTTGGACTCGCCTATCTATGATTTTCTCATTAAACCAAACTTATCTCCTGGATTCACACAGTACGCTGAACCATAAACTCACCACATGAACTGGCTTCACATAACATACTCAGTTGAAACCTAGTTGTTAGTGTGCAAACCCAGAGGAATCTTCCTTATTCTTTTAATTGAAAATATAAAATGAGTTATCAGGCAATGTTAGATGATTAAAACAGAAAAGGAAGGCACTTTTTTCTCATTCACACAACAGTTTCTAGATTTCTTTTAATACAATTTTCATAGCATGAAAAAGAAGTTCATAAAATGAAAGATACAAGCCAGGCTTTCACTTGAGCGAGATTGTAGAAATCTTTCTGTTATCCATGTTTTCATTTGCTTCCCTCAGATTTGCTTTTGTTATTATTCCAAACAATCAATTATAGAAACTAGATGAATTACAGGTGCTCAAAATAGCTATACATTCTTTGCTTTCCCCCATACTAACCTGAAAAAAAAGATATTTGCCATGGAGCTATACTGAATTCAGGTGACACAATGATATTTGCTACTCAAAAAAGCAGTCTTTGTTTCCCAACTCAAATTATTTGTCTTTTCTTTCCTATTTTTCCAAAGTCTCTCACAAATGGTGGCCTGAAGAATATTAAACATCTGAAATCATATTATTTAGTTACTTCTGCAGACTCATTGATGGCTGGTGGGGTTTTTTATGTTCATAGAGGCATCAACCGGGAGTATGAGAACTATCTATAGGATTACTGTCAATTGAAAATATACTTTGAAAGTTTTACATATCTTGGAATGTAGTACATTTTTTTAAAAAAATATTAAGTCCCTAATAAAGTGATTATAATCAAACATTGGGCTAAAACTCTTAATCTCAATTATAAGTACCTTGCATTTTTAATCCAAAAAGAGAGATGGTATGCTTGGAGGGAGACTTTACATTTTCTGAAATTATTGTATATGCTTTTAAAACATTTGTATTTAAATAGTTTGAAGCTTAAAGAAATTTTCAATTCTGTAGGCTTATCTAGCTCAGTTCAATCTGGCAAAGATCCTTCACATCATTCACTATCTGATCTTTTTACTGGGTATCTCAATAACTAAACATGATTATGCTTGCATTCAAACCATATGCTGCACCATATGCTCCATAATGATATATCTATTTTCATCATTTTTAATGTAAAGTATCTGCTGATTATAAGTAACAAATGTACCATCTTTGAGAATACCAATCTTTGTATACTGCAGATTTGAACCTAGTTAATAAAGGAAGTATCTGCTACAGGTTAAAGAAAGCTAGATAAACTGAAAGTGAAGAAGCATTCCTTCAATCATTACTTAAGTATCCCATAATAAGTTTTAATTTAAAATTTTAATTCAGTAAATAAAGGAGCAAATATATGTAGTTAGATGGTCCACAACTTCACCATGGGAATTAGTTTATAATCACAGTGTATGAGCCATCTTTTGAGTTAATTTTACTAAGAATTATATTTTAAAGCAAAGCATTCCTTTATTTCATTTTTTTGCATTCCAGCTTGCTTGGGAATATGGAATACCTTTCTTTGAAACCAGTGCAAAGGATAATATAAATATTGAAAATGCATTTTCAGTTCTAGCCAAAGAAATATTGAACAAGGTAATCTAATTGAAAAACTTTTTTTCTTAAACCATTTCATATGAATTAAAAGAGACTGTCCAATGTAAGAGATCTACCTCCTACCTTTGTGTATTTTATCATAATAATCAAAAAGCTTTAAACAAAGAAAATATGAACCAGAAAGGCTCAATTTTCAAAAGATCTGTAATTATTATTACTGGTTTGTTCACTGAATACAATTCTATGGCTTTCCCCCCCATCAGAATTCCTGTGTATTTCTTGACTTAGACGTGGTGGACCTAAATGAAAAACTACAAACAAGATCTTGCTGTAAATTGTGACTGTACAAAGAAAGAAAAAGCTACTAATATTGGTAACTTGGTATATATCAAAGCCTTGAATCCCTAACATATAAATTACTCAATTAAAGTACTGATACTAACTAACAAATGAACAGGTTCTTTATCCATTGTCATTTTATTTATTTGCTGTTATAAACCAAATATTAGATTTACATTATACATCATGACTGTAAAAGTTATTCAGAATGGAAGAGTAAAAAAAAAATACAAATGATCTTTGAATGTTGGCCATCATAGCTTGTTTATGCAATAAATCTAAAACGTAAACATGACATCTTTGTGAAGATTTGAATTCATATTTCCTAGTGAGCACTTTTAAACACTTTATAAAATGAGAATAAGGAATAATCTAGAGCAGTGATGGCAAACCTTTTATTTATTTTATTTATTTATTTTTTATTTAACATGGATTTATATGCCGCCCTTCTCCCTATAGGACTCAGGGCGGCTTACAGCATATTAAAACACTTAAAACATCATCCCCCCATAAAAACCTGTTAGAGACTGAGTGCCCAAACTGCAACCCCAAACTGCAACCCCAAACCCACTTATGTATCATCGGGTGCTGAGTGGGCGTGGCCCATTGGGTGGATGTGGTCCATTGAGTGGGTGTGGCCAATTGGGTGGGCGTGACTGCGGTGGTAACGGCACACTGGGTGGGACTAAAAAGTTCAATCAATTCCAACTTTGCGAGATCTTTTTTTTCCCGCGAGAAGTTGAAATTGATTGATTGATTGAACCTGTTTTTTTTCCACACAGTGGCAGAGGCCTAAAGCGAAAAGGTTTTATAAAACCCAGCTGAAGGCCGAGGACTGGGGCGACAGCGTGCATGCCTACAGAGAGGGCTCTGTGTGTGCCACCTGTGGCACGCGTGCCATAGGTTCGCCGCCACAGATCTAGAGAGAACTCAGGAATGGTGGTCACTTCGAAGTCTCCAAAGCAACCCAAAATCATAGACTAACACCCAAGAATGACCTGCAAATAGAGATTGAGCAACAACTGATTTCTCCATCTCTCTCCAAGATTCCCAAATGCTTTTACAGCACACACTTCTTCTGAGGCTACTACCAGTTCTCCAGCACCTCTAGTTTCCATCAGGAAGGGACAGAATCTTATAAGTAAGAATGCCTCAGATTTTATACTTAGGAAATGCCTTTTAACAGTAATTGGAGACAGTTGTTTCTATTTTTGACTACTTACCAATAAGCAACAATTTCAATTCTTTTAAAAAGCCTTTTACCAGAAACAAGAAGAGAAACTAACCACTTACAGAAGCACAAACATTGAGAACAGGGTGGATTCAACAGAAAGAGATACTTAAACTCCAATGGGAGAGAAATTCCCTATTACTGTATGATGAAAAGAGGGAGGGGGCAATTAACAATTGGCTCCTTTAGCATATCCAGTTTCCCTACTTATCAGAGCTTATAAGAGTTGTTGGGACACCAAAAGGGCTCTTGTTTTATCTTTAAGCAAATTCCTCCAATGTTAACTGCATCTGATAGACTTACAAGCGGCGAAATGGTTACCCAGTGAAATAGGATGTAAAAGAGATTTGTTAACATTCAAATACCCTATAATCAAAATGATGGATATGTTTCACACACTCATTTTTTTCATTCAACTATACAAGTTGGAGATCTCTCTGTAGGTACAAGGGATAAAAAGCTGCCCACTGCAAATAGCCTTGACAAAGAGAAATCCAGATATGCCACTTTTTGACAATTAACAACACAGATTACAGATGAAGCTGTAGAAGTATGGCTGATTCATTCTTTTACAACACTGCCAAATTGTGTGTAACTCATCTAGTAATGTCCCTGTCTTGTCTACCTCGTACGGCGATGGAGACCTACATAATAAGCTATGAAAGCACTGTAGCTTAAGCTACAGATGGCCTGATTTGCCTTTGGCTACTGGAGGCTTTGCAGTGGTTAGATTGCAGTATTGCAGGCTAACTATCCTCACAGCCTGAAGTTCAATCCTCACCAACTCAAGGTTGACTCAGCCTTCCATCCTTTCGAGGTTGGTAAAACAAGGACCCAGATTGTTGGGAACAATATGCTGACTCTGTAAACCACTCAGAGTATGGGCCAGTACATAAGTTTAAGTGCTATTGTTATTGCTATATTTATATCCTTACTTAAAAAATAAGAAATATTGGGACATCCAAGATAAACTGTTGTAATCCTCACATGTAATTAACTTGTACTGTATATTACTAGGAAGATTGTGGTTTTCATATCAAACACCACTCTGAAGAGGATAACCTAGAATACATTGGGGTTGTCTTGAGGGTGATTATTTATTCTGAATATGTCCTATTCTATTGTTTTCTCTGTATTGTTTTTATAGCTTATTGACATGGTCAATGACTAAGCAATTAAAACATTAATCATATAATTATACAATTTTAGATAATTTGCCATTGAAGGAAAATTCTAATGGTGCTTTTTAAATTAAAGCAGGGGTCCCCATCCCCCAGGCTGTGAGCTGTTCAGAACTTGGCCACCCAAAATAGTGGGTGAGCACACGTGTGCGTGTCCATGCCTACTTGCATGAGCAGCGGGCAAGCATGTTTGTGAGTGCTCCATTTCATGAGCAGCTGGCACACGTGCCCGCTGGTCACACAAATGGAGCTGTGTGCGTGTGCTTGCTCCCATAGAACCAGCCCCTCCCCCCGCCAGTCCACAAAGCCAGAAAGGTTGGGGAACTCTGAATTAAAATTTATCTCAAAGTTACCAGCCTATCTTGTCTAATATAAAATAGAATATTACTTCCAAATATTCCTTATGGATTCTTTTTAAAGCCCCTGAATATTAACTATTTACCTCCCCTTTTGAGAATTAACATTAGGATAGCTTTGATATCCTCACACTTGCAGCTTTCATGGGCTTAAAAATTATTAGATCTTTTTAAAGAACCAGATAAAGCAAGTGAAAAGAAGAGATGAAAATATATTACCTATTTCTTATCCCATTATCAAGGCAGCAGGAAACCTCAGGCTCCCACATGAATCATTGTTAAGTTCAAATGTTCAGGCAGCATTTATAACATAAGTCACTTTCAGTTCCACTTTGCTCAGGAATAATTTTATTACTACCCTGGATGAGGAAGGAGGTTATCATGGCTGGCACAAAAATGCTATTGGGTAGTTAGGAAGATAAATTTATTTCTGTGTAAATAATGGCACTTATAAAACTTGTTATACCAACCACCAGAAGTTGAGGTCATTTGAGGATTTAAGTTGAATGCAGAAACATTGGAAAACAATCATATCTTGAGATCACACCAAAGTTTAGTAGCAGAGGCCAATTCCACTGTATCATGCTTTACAGAAGAGTTAAATAGGTCAGGCGTAATGTTACAAAGATTCTGATCCTTCATGGAAGAAGAGTCTCAAAAGGTTTGTGCTAGAAAATTTCTGTTCCACTTCACGATTATCAGCTAAGAAGTGCTGTAAAGTTCCATCTTGTGCCCCAAGTTGTAATGAATCTGTACGTTCTGGGAAAAGTCAGTATGATTGTCACATTTACCTTTCACTTCTATGTACTTACCCCATGAAACTACAGAACTCTTAAAGGAGCATCACAAGGCTTCTTGTCATGAACAACAATGAATTTAAGGAGGCTTAGATCAGGTCTTTGATGAGGCTGTATATTTGAAGGATTGCATATTTTGAGAAACTTTTGCCATCCCATTACATCAGCCCATCCCAATCGATCAGGCAGGGAAAATACGCTGCAGATCCTGTCAGTTAAAGAACTCTGACTGGTGGGATCTAGAAAGAGAAAGAGAGCCATTTCTGCCGTTGCCTCTGCCCGGTGGAGTATTTTACCCACTGAGGTGAGGCAGCCCCCCCTCTTTTGACCTTCTGAAAAGGAGTCAAAGCATGGTTCTGTGGCCTTGCGTGGAGAATCCAAAGGAGTACACAGCCATGGAGTTGGCTGATACCCTGAGAACCCTTCCTTCAACTTTTTAACAGTGTATAATCATCCTTGACTCCCTCTAAGTCTATAATTTTTATATACAATTTTTATATTTTAACATTTTATTGTACACTGCCCGGAGTCTTTCTCTGAGGGAGATGGGCAGTTCAAAAATGTAATAAATGAACAAACAAGCATTCTGTACAAAGCTGCCTTTAAAGATTATCTGCAAACTTGAATTGGTGTTAGAATCTAAATACCCAGGAGTTGGTAAGAACAAGAAGTCAGAACATATGATACCTGTAGGGCACTATGATTTCCAAAGCTAATTAAAATTGTTGGTATTCTGGGACCAAGTTACGTGAAGAATAGTTTTCACCTATATCAACATGTCAATACTTTTTAAGACAGGAAGGGGGACTCATCACATTTACAAGTTGTTCTCTTGGTTTCCATAGGCTGTGATATCCATATGGATTGCTGTCTCAGCCAATTCTGACATTTTTCATGAAAGCCCTAGAGTCCTATCTGTTCCTTCAAAGTTCCCCATGACTGGCTCTCTTTTGAGATTTAGCTGCAATACAGTCTGTTTTCAAAACCCTCTAGGGCAATGTTTTTCAACTTTGGCAGCGTTAAGATGTGTGGATTTTCACTCCCAGAATTCCCCAGCCAGCATGCTTTTTTATTCTTAAGAGCTTGAAATTACTTTAAGTATAGGCAGCACTCATTCATAGTTGTATGACCACAGTTATAAAAACCCTATTTTTTTTAAAGATCTACCTAATATGCCTGACTTCTTTAGTTCAAAAACTTATTTCTGCCTTTCCTTTGGGAGACAGTGTCAGCAAGGCAGGCTTGAGATGTTGTCACATTGAACAAGGTATATTTTCTGTCAGACATACAACTTACTTTACTAAACAAAACAACATCTGTGACATTCCCATTGGTAACCAGTCAGTTACCCTAACGCATGAGAGAGCACTAGAAGTGAACATCAGTTCTTCCCCATGTCATTTTTTCAAAGCAGTCATAATACTGAAAGAGAGGATATATTTATGTATTTTACCATAGAGAATCTAATGGTAAAGGCACTAGGCTAGAAAGCAGGAGACTGTGAGTTCTAGTTGCTACTTAGGCATGAAAGCTGGCTAGTTGATTTTGTCAGTCCAGCCCACCACACAGAGTTATTGCTGTTGTGGGGAAAACAAGGAGAAGGATTTTTAGATATGTTCACTGCCTTGAGTTATTTATAAAAATAATAAATATGTTGGATAAAAATCAAATATTTTTTTTAAAAAAACTATATTATATATTAATTATTCTATATAAATTGTGTAACTCCAGGGGCTCTTGGCTAACTATTCAATTGAAACAATATAATGAATAATGGTTAAAAGCAATTACAGGTAGCTCTCACTTAACAACTAGTCACTGTACTATTTGAAGTTATGATAGCCACAGAATGGATTTTTTATGGCCTGATAACCACCCCCGGGCTGTCATAAATGGTCATGCTGCCCTCCCATGGTCACTCAACCGCATTTGGGGGGATATGGTGTTCCACAATCACATTTTGCAATGTTTTTTTTGCAGTTTCTGGCTTTTTTGGGGGGGTTGGTTACCAGCAAAAAGAGCCCATTCAAATGAATGGGTTCACTTAACAATTGTGGTGTTCACTTAATGACTACTATGAAAAAGGCTAAAAAATTACTTCTGGTCACATGGCTTGATTTATGACTACAGTGACTTACAATTGTAATTCCAGGCTGAATGATGATTGTAAGTCGAGGACTGTCTGTAAAACCTTAAAAAAATACCAAACAATGATGGCCTACTTAGTCACTAAAATTGTAACTATTCTTTGGATGGCCTTGGAGGGGGGAACTCATTTGCCTCAGAGTAAAAATAAGGAAAGCAGCCACCAATAGCACCTCCCTACATGCCCCTCCAGTCATACATTTTGATAAGAAGGACTTTCAGGCAAGGACTCCCTATTCTCCTGGATCGGTTGGGCAGAATTTACTTAGGATAGCTAATCTCCAAGAGACCTGTGTCCTATAGCTTTATTGACAATAACCAGCATATTGAATTGCACTTGGAAACAGCAGTAACTAGCACAGCCCCCATAACTGTGATGTTATTAGACAATACCGCATTGCACAGTAAGCACACAGGCTGTTGCATTATGTATTAACTGAAGTTTCAGAGTGGTCTTCAAGGGCAACTCCCCCTCCCACAAGTTAATTGCAATAATCCAGGCATGAGATGACAAAGGTATGTATAACCATATTGAGAGCATCCTGTTCTAATTAAGGCTGCAGCTGAAATAGCTGGGCAAAGGGTCTCTTGGGCATGGTTTATACTTGGTCTGATTTGGCTAGAGTAGGGGTAGGCAACCTTGGCTCTTTTATGACTCGTGGACTTCAACTCCCAGAATTCCTGAGCCAGCTATCCACGAGTCATAAAAGAGCCAAGGCTGCCTACCCCTGGGCTAGAGTGAAGACAAAAAAACGAAACACAAAACACTAAACTGCCAATATATAAAATAAGTACATCTCTTTTAACTTATGGCCATCTGCCACAATTGCTACAAATGCTAACATTCTAGGGTCATATCTTATTGGTTACCTGAAGCAGTACACACATTCCTCCAAAGCAATAGTTTTAACCAAAAATGTCCTTAAGTTATATATATGAATTTTCTAAACTGAAAAATTCAATTCCATCTTCAATTACAAGAAAATGTTGTGTAATACTTATGTTTAATGGTGTATAATATAGATTCTACTGTGCTTTAGAACTAAGAACAAAAGTACAGTGGCATGAATGTGGCACCTGCCTGTAATTTATGAAAGTATCCATGTCTTTTTTTGAGATTACATGGTTGGCCTCCACCAATACCATGTGATTTTGAGATAAAAAAGCATTTAAGAAACTGCAGAAAGGTGTGTGTGTGTGTGTGTAATAATTTTTAAAAACAGGGCTACCATATATTAGTTGTAAAAATCTAGATGTCCATTTTAACAGTTAAGTATTAGTTCTTTCTAATGTTTCTGCCATCCTGTGATTAGCTGGATTTTTGTAATCTAAAAATAGTAACCCTAGCTTTTGAACCTTGTAATTCTCATTACATTGACATCTACTTATTTGTAATAGACCACTACCTTAAACATAATATATATAGTAATCAGAATTAAAACCAAATAAGTTTTCTCATTAAACACGGATATATATTTTGAAGAGAAATTTCATTTTAATTTGCATGTTTTGTAAGGGTACTACTCTGAAGAGATTATCCAGGATTGGATAATCCTGTTTTCTTGCTAACTCTCCCTGGTACTTATCCACTTAGTATTTAACAAACCTATAATGCTGAGTTACTTCAAAGGAATATTGTTCTAGCACAATTATTTGTACCATATTGAATAATCATTTTGTTTCATTCCTCTGGTACCATTTACTGCCTTTATCACATGTGCAAAACTGGAATAGTTTTCAATTAAATCATTGGGTTACCTTAACCTTTGCAAGGTTGTGGGATACCAAGCATTTTTTATGAGAAATAACTAGGGCATTCTTTTTTAGCTGTGTTTTTAATCTTAGTGTATAGCTTAGCTCACCCACCCAATTCACCAGCTGAAAGCTGCTTTTCTCCCACTTTTTTAAAATATACAAACTGCTTTTATTGGGACTTCCCTTGTGGGAAAGGAGAGAGATTTGACCCTCTGTTATACCTGCTGCTTTTCTACATTGTTTTATCATGTCCCAATGCTGATGCAGAATGTCACACCTGCCTTTCAGAGACTGGAATGGAGCAGGTATAGATGGTAAGACTGATGGCAACAGGGCTGGGCTCTGGCTGGAATGCAGATGCACTTGCTGTGAGGGCTAGAAACATAGGGAACGTCTTACTGCCTTCCTCCTTGCTGTTTTCATAACTCTCTGGTAGAGGATCATAACCAGTGGGGCTGAGCTCAAAAAATACATGACTTAAATCTTTATTACAGTCATAGACCAGCATATGTGACTTACATTCTGTCTTTCCTCCAGCAGCTCAGGATGATATACATATGTGTTCTTGGGCTCTAATTTCCTCATCCCATCACACCCCCAGCAATGTTATTGACTAGGAAGAGTTGAGAAAGACTGATGCAAAGTTACACAGCTAATTTCCATGGCTGAAGGTAGATTTGAACCTGGGTTTCTCTGGTGCTGATCACTATCGTAACCATTAACTTTCTCAGCAAGTAGTATAAGGCTGCATGTCATGCTAGGCTGTGTGCGTTTTGGATCAGTTGTGCTCCTACGGTTCACAGTGCTAATAGTTCACATAAGATATATTTAAAAGCTCTGTACCAGCATCTTCTCTAATTGCTGTCATTGTGTCCCGCTCCACATCTTTACATGTTTTCAATCATTTTGAAAGAATAGTAAAAATTGTCCTGGATGGTTTGCCCTATAACAAAAAAGTCGGGTCAAGATTACAAGCAAGTACCTACAAGTACATTTTGTGCAACTCAGTCACAACTGGTTTAATTTGAAAAACCACATTAACCATGATTTAGTGCAGTGGTTCTCAACCTGTGGGTCGGGACCCCATTTGGGGTCGATCGACCATTTCATGGGGGTCGCCAAGCAAGGCTGTCCGCCATTTTATTTGTCTATTTTTTCCCCTTTTCCGGCGGGTGCTTTACCTCCCTTGGGCTGGGCCAGCTGGTGGTCGGCCTGCTCTGTCTCTGCCGCTTGCCAGCTACGCCTCGGCCGGTGCAGGGGGCGGAACTATGCATGCGCGGCGCTCCCGGGCAGGGAAAGTCCTCGACTTACGACCGGTTGGGTAGTCCTCGACTTACGACCGGTTTAGTCCTCGACTTACGACCGGTTGGGGTCACGGCATTAAAAAGGTTGAGAACCACTGATTTAGTGTATTGTGTGAACATAGCTTCAAGGAATTCAAGGGGATTTAACTCCCCAATGAGATTGTTCTGCTGCAGCAGAACACAGCACCCAGTAAAATATTGGTCAGGCTTCCTCATTACGATCGGCACAAGCTATTTCTTCTGAAGGTAAATCCCAGTTTTTTTCTGCTTCTTTCCTTTAAGCCAAAGCACCGAAGCTTGCAGTTGAGCAGTTTTAATAAAAAAAATAAAATAAAAAGAATAGTAACATTTTACTGATTCCAGCCTGAACTGGGGTAGCCAAACTGCATGCCTTTTTAGCGGTCGGGAGAGGGAGCGAGAGGGCCAGAATTGGCGGCGGGCGGGCGGGCTGTTGTCCGTCCCCACCCCCCCGCTTCCCCGGTTGATCAGGGAAGGAGGGAGCGCCGGGGCTTCACTTTCCCTGGGAGTGGAGAAGAGGAGGAGCGCAAACTGCGCAGGCGTCTCTCGCACCTTGTTGATTAGTCAGTCCCCTGTGCTGGGATGGCGTTTACTGGGTCAACTGGTGCTACCAGCGAAAGAGTCAGGGGGAGCCACAGCCGCCGCCTTTGCAATCCACGCCGCGGCCGGCGGAGTAGCAGCGGTCGGTGCCAAGTCACCTTGCCGTTGAGCCAAGTCCAGAATGGCTCGGGCAGGCGACGGCGGCAACGCTAGAGGCTGAGGAAAGAGCGCAGCTTTTCCCCCCCAAAGACTTCGCCGCCGCTCGGCTCTTTCCGACCGAAAGAAGGGCGGGAAGATGGATGCGGCCCCCTCGCCGGGCTTCAGTCTGAAGGATGTGAAATGGAGCTCCGTGTCCATCCCTCTGGACCTTCTGGTTAGCACTTACCGCTTGCCCCAGGTCGTCAAGCTGGACGGCGGTAAGTGGAAGCGCAGGGGCCGGCGGGGCAGAAGGCAGCCTGGCATGCCGTCCGGCGAGAGCTTTGGCTGCGCTTGGGAGCGATGGCAGGGGCAAGAAGCCGAGCCGTCAGGGGAGCCTTTGCGCGGCGGCGGCGGCGGCGGCAGCAGGAGAGACCCACTCCTCTCCCTAGTGAGGCGCCGCCAGCGCTGCCTCCCTCCGCTTGAACGCTGGCCAAACTCCAGCTCCCGGCCGCTAGTCCTTCTGGGGAGAAGAGCCCATTGGGGAAAGCGGGCACGTGACCAAAATATGAATGGGCCCTAACGAGGGGGTAACGCCAGGGCTTTCAGCCTGTGGAGTAATGCGGCAGGGAGGGAGGTCAATTCTGTCGCCCGGAGAGGCTGGTGCCGTCTGTGCGCGACGCCGGGAGAAGATCCTTGAGCTGCGCTTGAATTGCTTGAATTGGCTCCTTTGGAGTCCAATTCGAGCAATTGCTATATTGGCAAATGCCGCAGCTTTAAAGTCCTGATATTTTGGATGGAAACTAACCAAAGAGAGAAGCAACCTAGAACTAAGGAGAAATTTCCTCACAGTTAGAACAAATTAATCAGTGGAACAACCTGCCTTCAGAAGTTGTGAATGCGCCAACATTGGAAATGTTTAAGAAGAGACCGGACAACCATTTGTCTGAAATGGTATACTATAGGGTTTCTGCCTGAGCAGAGGGTTGGACTAGAAGACCTCCAAGGTCCCTTCCAACTCTATTATTATTATTATTATTATTATTATTATTATTATTATTAGTAGTAGTAGTAGTAGTAGTAGTAGTAGTAGTAGTAGTAGTAGTAGTAGTAGTAGTAGTAGTAGCAGTAAAATTCAACTCCATTCCTACTGAGTTTTCTTAGCAAGTGCATTACCATTACCTTCTTTCTAATCGAGACAAGTTCAACCTGGTTTGTGTGTATGTCTGTGTATGCATATACACTTGCCCAATGTAGGAGGGTAAAAGGTTAGGACTGAGCTCCTGAGCAATGTAATTGGCAATTAAATCCCATAAAGGTCTTTGGGGATGGAAAAGTAACATCAATGCATAGAATCCAACTTGAGAATTAAGTATACTAAATTTGTTTGAAATAAGTGGAAAACTGCAGAGAGACTTGGATTGTGGCCGAATCCTCAGAGTATTGAAGGTAAAGGTTGGCTTCGTACAAAGCTGTGGTTTGTTGAACTACTAGCCATAGACTGGGCTATTACCATAGATCTGAGCTACAAAAATCCAAATGAAAAGATACAAAAAATGCTGCTATTTAGTGGTCACTTGGAATTTTGTAACCCAGATCTTGTAGCTCTCCTCACACTAAACCTAATTAGGAATTATTTATTTCTATGTATGATCCTAGTCCAAATCAACTTTGTTTTAAGTCATCCTAATTGGGTGTGTAGGGAGAGAAATTAGAAGACTTGAAGTAAAAATAAACATTCACCCCTCCATCCATCCTGTATGCAGAAACCGTGATCTTCACTTGGGCTAGCATTTTTTTTAATGAACAAACTTTGATGCTCCACCAAGTTCAAATAGAAGAAACCTTGACTTCCGGTAGTTTGTTTAGTTTGTTTGTTGTCCAGCATGCATTTGCCCACGATTAATGTTACATTATGTCTCATGCCATGCCAGAGTGCTTTGTGACATAGCAAGAGGCATGAATCCAACTGAAATTTAAAAATAACAATCTTAGCTATTAATCTTTTAAAATGATTTTGTTTCCCAAATTCTCAGAAATATAACTCTATATTTAAAGAGCCATTGATATATCAGCGTATTCTGACAGGTTATATTTAACTTTGAAAGAATGCATTTCGAGAAACTGCTGTTCATGAAATACATTATAGTAATAGTGACAGCTATTGCACACTCCAGAAGTCTCACTGTGCTTCCAAAGTGAGTCAGAAGCACTCACAGTGGTTTGTGATAGGTGTCTTTTGACTGCTTGTTTTGAAGAAAAACTTTCTTATACTGATTCTGAGTGTTTACTTTCTGTGCCAAGTGTTAAGTAGAATTTTACTCTTTGAAAACATTTATGTTGTGCGCTTTTGAGATACAAATACAGTTTACAGTAAAATGCAACAGATTATATTGTTTATTAATTTGAAGTTTAGTGTCTACATACTGGTAGCAGTATTTATGCTCTCTTTAAATATTAAATAGAAAATGTTTTCATTCTTACATCATCTGTTCATCCAGATCTGTCAAGTATTTTCTGAACTGATTATATCAGATATTCAGTAAATCAGAAATAGCGCCTTTCATAAGTAATTAATTCTTTCTGTAATATTAGTTTATACTTAGTTCTAATGCAATATAAATTTGCGTAATATTGCATTAGAACTAAAGCAAAAAACCAAACTGCATATCGTGTTTTGCTAAAGTGCACAAAGGGTGATTGGTATTTTCATTGCTGGGAATTCCAATGTTATGTTTTTCTCTGCACCTTTTATTTTCTGTCATATGCAGCAGTACTAACACTGATATTGATGTTCACCTTTCTTTCCTTTTAAATAAATTGATTTCTAAATCTAGACCAGCCTCAGTTGTGATTTATATATCTGAAGTAGGGAGATTTTTCATTGAATTTAGATTTACATACCTGCCAAGTTACATACAATTATGTTGTTTATTTGTATTTGGTATTAATATCAGTTTGTTCTGTTGAAGTTATAAACGTTTACAGCTTGGTATTATATGTAAAATAGTCACTGAGGTTTTCAACAAACCATGGTTTAAAAGGGCAAAGACCTAGTGTTATATGGGGAGTCAACTACTTTCTGTTTCCTGTATGTATTGCTGCCAAATGTTTTCAGCAATATTTCCTGAAAACATAATTTTATCTTGGCATTCATCCCATGATCTTATTTACTACCTTCTATTTTATTCATTTATATCTCCTGCCTCAGCTGCAATTCTTTGAAATCATGGGGACATCTTACCAAATCTACTGGCCATTCAATCTTTTATAGTCATTTGGTTTGCACCTAGTAGCACGATTATATGGATATCAGTTCAACAGTCAGTGCCGTTGAGTTCAGCGAGGCTTATTCTTAATTGCTTAATTATTTCATTACACCAAAATATTTGCTCCAGAGTTTTCTGTTCTTTCATGCAGTGGCTACATGTTCAAATACACTTATGTAAGACTTTCTTTGCTTAACATTTTACTTACTTATTCTGTTTGCATATTACCAAACCAATACAGACTCGGAAGAGTTTATAGAACTCCAATAAAAACAGGTGGTCAATTAAAATATCCACAATTGGTATTATTATAAACAATCTAAAAGACCAAGTAACACCTGCCTATCCCAGGTCCTTGGGAGGGATTTGATAGGTGGATTAAAATGCCAAATCCAGTCTGGCTGGATGTACAGTGAACCATAATAAATAATGAAGCTGAAGAAACAGTGGACTACCTAGTTAGCTGCTGCAAGAAGATCACACAGATTTAGGCAAATAATTGCAAAACAAAGTATCAACAATGGTACATTAGACTGTCTGTAATAAATATCTGGTGGGACCACAAAATAGACAATAAATAAGCTAAAGTGCTTTGGCACTTTAGAATTCAAATAGACAAACACCTGCCACATAACACCCCAGACTTAACACTTGTCTATAAGAAAGACAAAAGAGTCTGGATAGTGGACATTGCTGTACTTGGAGATGAGCAAAATCACAAAATACAAAGCTCTGCAAATAGAAATAGAACAACTGTGGCAAAAGAAACTAAGGATAATACCAATAGTAATAGGCACCTTGGGTACAATCACAAATCAACTGGAACTCCAGCTGAACATCAGCATTGACAAAGATCACTATCAGTCAATTGCAAAAGGCAGCTTTGCTTGGAACAGTTTACATCCTATGACAATAATACCATTAAATGACATCTGCCTATCCCAGATCCATAAGAAGGAATCAGTGGGTGGATAAAAATGCTAAATCCAGTCTGGCTGGCTGGCTCTATGACCAACCATTATTATTTATTTGTTTGTTAAATTTATTTGCCACCCATCTCACTATGGGGCTACTCTGGATGGCTTACAACAATGGGAAAAAAGATAAAAAATGTAAAAATAGCAAAGCAAGAGTTAGCAAAACATGAATTAAACCCTGGAAGAGGAAAGGGCTTTAGAAAGAAACTTAAAGTGAACCTGCCTTGATTTGCCTTTGGTATAAGAGGAAGGGAAGAAAAAATGCTGTCAGGTTTTCAAGATTGATGTCAGCCTTTGAGGCAGGTTAAGGAATGTACTCCACAAGAAATACTGGAATTTTATTTTACTAATATATTAGCAAAATTTTGCAGGAAATTGTTCGGTCACCGGGTCGGTCACCGGGACCAGAGGTTTTTGTCTTCCGAGCTTTGGGATTCGTGCTGGAGCCCCCATCCTCGGGGAGCTCCTCTCTAGCCTAGAAGATAAAACCTCTGATTCCATTGATTGACCCAGATTGAATTCTGCACATTATCCTGGACACTTATATTTGCCTTCATTCGTACTATCAATTTTGCTTCCTTTTAGATTTCTCCTTTCCAGTTTTGTAAGACAGTTTTGCAGAAGTCAGTATTTCCAGTCCCTGGAAAAGATCTTCATAATGAAGCTGAAAGATATGGTCTTGTATCAGTATTTCTTTTTTCTTTTGGGGGGTCTCGTGCTATCAAAATACATACCTGAATGTGAAAATGTCCCATGTGTTTTTACCCTTCCCAAATTAATGATTAATCTTGATAATTTATAGAGGAGGGTGGGATGAGCATTCTACCCCAGTGCATCTTGACTTGGACTCTTAGAAGAAGAAAAGCTACAGTATCTAGAACATATATTGCATTTTGTATTTCTAGACAATTTTTATTTTACTTATGTTACTGACTTAATTGCATCTAATTTACTGATTAATCTGCATCCACTACTGTTGATTGAGAAAATTAAAAAACTTCATGATTAAAATTTATGACATTTTAATATGAGAGTGATTCCTGAGAGAAATATATATAGAAACATAGTTAAAATGAACAATACTAAGTCAATTATCATGACTTTGCTTGAAAGATTAGTAAGCTTTTAAAAAGAGGCTTTAAAAGAAATGAGTGAGAATGGAATGTCTCTATAGGAATCTTGCACCTCCTTGCAGGAGGATGACAATGAACATATATCAGTTTCAATGTGTAGGCTTAATAAAAACTCATAAAGCATAAACTTAAAACAGCTGGCCAGTGCACATATGCACTGCAGTGTAGAAAATGAATTATAGCTGCGTCTTTCTGTTTCAGTGCAGCTTACGTGGGTTTCCTTCCTGTATAAAGGTGCAATGAAAGAAATTTTAGTTATGTTCAGATAAATTAATTTTGCCTTAATAAATTAGAATGTGTTCTACTTTTGGTTCATTAAGTTTTTACCTTTTTAAAGCTAAGCTAATTCGTTCTTTGTAAATTGTGCTTATGAGTGAAATATGTTAATATTTCCGAAAACTGCAGCTTGAGATGTGGCAGTCTAATGCAGTCATTGATTTTGTACAAATAATCATTGCATATTTTAGTAATCTATAAATTTGTGAGAGACAAGGCTGTAGAAAAGCCTGCCTATTGAACAATGTGTTCATATAGCTGTGAATATGAAACTCTTCCTAATAAAAGGCTTTTTGTATCAACACATACTAAATAGCATCCAATGGATATTAAGATCTTCCCACCCCGAGCCACTCATATTGTTCTCTGCTTTCTGTGGATTCTATTGTGTAAATCAGAGGGCAAAAGCAACACTGATTTGACTTTTCTATGAAGAGCCTGGTTTGTAATTTGATAGGAAAATTGTGTAGTTTATTCTAAACTCCTGCTTCTCCATTGTATTTGCAAATGAGTGTCACAGACTTGCTATGTTGGTTTGAAGTTATTGTTTTGGAGTTGGTGTCTAAATAAATAGTTACACTTCAGAGTCAGCATTCACGTTTTGAAGATAGATTGTGTTCTGCTTCTCACTGCAAGGTACAAATGGATGTTAAATGTATTTGTGAGAAAATCCCCCTGAACTCAATGGGTTTTAAATGACATATTTAGAACTGAAGTGTTGCCTTTTTAACTGAGAAAACATCTTAAGTTCAGAAGTAAATAGGTCAGCTGTGGCCACTTCCACCACATTACACTGCCTTTACTTTTTCCAAGTCCCATGGTGTGGTTAATGTGTGGAAATAACTTTCAGTAAGAAGCAGAGGGTTTTATTCCTTTATTCCTAATGTTGTCAGAGGAAGCCCAGAATAGTCTTCCTTTATATTTCTATTTTTGCTACCAGTTTTCTAAACTCTTGAAAATGAAATTCCTTCATCTAGATTTCATACATGGTGCAGCTGTCTTAGGAAGAGGCTTTTAAAATGTATTTTATCGGCTATAATTATAGCCTTCTTCCTCTCTGTTATGGAATTCAAGATTGGGGTACTTGGTATCATTCTCTCCCCCATCCCCACTCCTGCTCCTCTAACAGCAAATTGAGGTTTAGAAATTGGCCATAAAGCATTCTATAACTTAATAAGCACACTTCATTAGAGGTAACTATAGTGACCAGTTGAAATTAAAACAATGTTGTTCTTTACAAAAGTGAATTGTTCCTAAGCTTTGTTGGCATCTAAGAAAAGTTGCAAATGTTATTATTTTCATAGCTTCTGTTTTTTCTTTTTTTTTTCCAAAATTTTTTTGTGCCTTTGGATTATTGTCAAAGTCCCTGCAATTTTCTTGGCAAGTTTTTGGAATTAGCTTGCCATTGGCTTCTTCCTAGGGCTCGAGAGACCGACTGAACCAAAGCTGCTCAGCTAATTTTGTGCCTAAGATGAGACTAGAACTCATGGTCTCCCAGTCTCTAGCCTGGTGCCCTAATCTCTTACCCCAGACTGGCTCTTTTTTTTTTTTTAGGCACTAGGTAGCCAGAATTATCTTGATATTTCAGCTGACCAGTAGTTTAAAAAAATCTTCCAGTGTGCAAAATACCCATTGTGTGTCAGCCTACCCATTCAGGATTCTATGGAAAAGGACCCCCACACTAACACACATAAGAATTTCTGATCTGTGGCAGAGAAGAACGAAAGATCTTGCTGTTGTCTTGCAAAAAGAGTCTAGTATCTTACCCTTAATTCTCTTTCTGTCTTGGAGCTGGGAACTAACTGGATTCTTTAGTTTTCAGGATTTGTTTTCTGATGCTAAAGCAAGCATGTGTAAGGGTTAAGTACACATATAAATTAAACCAATCCCCTTTATATCATTTTGCAACTTACTGTATATCCCATCCATGCCTCTGCCACTGCTTGGAATTTTCACAAAAAGCCCTGTGCTGCAATACATACATTCAAATAATGCAATGCATTATTTCCTAACAATCCAGTGATCTTGCTTTTTATAGTAGCATATCTGTAATATGCCTAGACAACCTGTCAGGTTAAAAAACATTCCCCAATGGAAATGATTGTCAGTGAGCTCTAAATATTTCCCAGAATCTGTCCAGGGGAAGTCTGAATGAATGAATGAATGAATGAAGCTGGAATAAGGAAATGGAAGTTCCTTGTACAATAGACACTCGTATAAGTTGTATTAAAATTCCCCAAAAGTTGTATTAGCAGATGTTGGATTTACATCTTTCATTATCCTGTGAGGAGAGAGGTAAGGGAAAGATTTAATTTTACTTGGGTCTTAACGTTTGGTAAAAATACCTTTACAGCTGCTAGATTTCTCCAATGTTTAAGCTCTTTTTAAAAGAATAATGGGAAAATATTTAGTTGCTATAATTGTTTGTTCTGGAATTATATATACCGTAAACCTAAGCCTGACATAGCATGATGTCTGACATAGTGGTATTACTTGGTGTATTGCTGTAAACATTGATTCCTGTTATCAGAGGAGGAAAATATTGTTCATATGTGTACATGAGGATCATGTGCCTTTTCCTAAAAATATTTACTTTATTCAATACCACTCTGTTGAATGCTGTGTGGAATATGTTCTGCACTAGGTAGCTACTATGCATTCTTAACATTACCAAAGCCATCACAGTCAAACGTTAGATATGTATGGAGTGGAGGGAAATTCAAATATCTAATATCCTTTGTACCCTCTAGCAAAACATGATACACGTAATTTGGTTGTTTCGGTTCTAATGCAATATTAGACATACTCTTAAGTACAACTAAAATTATAGAAAAAATTAAATACTTATGAAAAGCGCTGTTTCTGATTAACTGAATATCTGATATAATCAGTTCAGAAAATCCTTGCCAGATCTGGATGAACAGATGATGTAAGAATGAAAATCTTTTCTATTTGATATTTAAAGAGGGTGTAAATACTACAGTATAGCTCTTGGTCTGTTGTTTTATGTAGATAAAAAGCTTCAAATTAATAGTTGCATTTTACTGTAAAATGCATTTGTGTCTCAAAAGCGCACAACACAAATGTTTTCAGAGAGTAAAATTCTACTTACACTTGGGACAGAAAGTAAACATTCAGAATCAGTATAAGATTTTTTTTTTCAAAACAAGCAGTCAAAAGACATCTATTACAAACCACTGTAAGTGAGTGCTTCTGACTCACTTTGGAAGCACAGTGAGATTTCTGGAGTACAGTGTGCAATAGCTATCTATCACTATTCATTATCATCAGTTTAGCCATTGTCTATCCACTGCAGGATGAAGGCCTCTTCCGCATTTTTCCAGCCAATATGATCCTGAGCTTTCCTTTGCCATTTGGGCCCACAATACTTGCAGAAGTCATCGATCCATCTTTCAAGTTTCATTCGCAGACACTTTTTATCAAGTGGGATCCATTCTATGAGTGTCTTGGTCCACCTGCCATCAGTTCTTCTTACTATCACGATTACTATAATGTATTTCATGAACAGCAATTTCTCGAAATGCATTCTTTTCAAAGTTAAATATAACCTGTCAGAATAAGCTGATATATCAATGGCTCTTCAAATATAGAATTATATTTCTGAGAATTTGAGAGACAAAATCATTTAATAGATTAACAGCTAAGATTGTTATTTTTGAATTTTAGTTGGATTCACGCCTCTTGTTATGTCACAAAGCACTCTGGCAGACATAATAGTAATAATAATAATAATAATAATAATAATAATAATAATAATAATAATAATAATAATAATAATAATAATTAATAATAATAATAGTAATAGTAATAGTAATAGTAATAATAGTAATAATAGTAAAGTTGGAAGGAACCTTGAAGGTCATCTAGTCCAACCCCCTGCTCAGGCAGGAAACCCTATACCATTTCGGACAAATGGCTGTCCAGTCTCTTCTTAAAAACTTCCAGTGTTGGAGCATTCACCGCTTCTGGAGGCAGGTTGTTCCACTGGTTAATTGTTCTAGCTGTCAGGAAGTTGCTCCTTAGTTCTAGGTTGCTTCTCTCCTTGATCAGTTTCCACCCATTGCTTCTTGTCCTGCCTTCAGGCGCCTTGGAAAATAGCTTGACACCCTCTTCTTTGTGGCAGCCCCTGAGCTATTGGAACACTGCTATCATGTTTCCCTTCTTCCTTCTCTTCATTAAACTAGACATACCCAATTCCAGCAGCCGTTCCTTATATGCTTTACCCTCCAGTCCATGAGACATAGTGTAACATTAACCATTGACAAATGCACACCGTATAACAAAACACTTCCGGTGGTCAAGGATTCTTCTACTTGAGCCAGCTGGAGCATCAATATTTATTCATTTTTTAAAAAATGCTAGCCCAATGAAGGTCACAGCTTCTGCACGCAGGATGGATGGAGGGGTGAAGTTTATTTTCGCTCCAAGTCTTTTAATTTCACTTTCTACACACCCAATTCAGATGACTTAAACCAGGAGACTTGAACTAGGATCATACACATAAGTAAATAATGCTTGCTTGTCCCCTCTACTTTTATGCTGGTGACCTAAGTGAAGGCATAGTCTTCAGGAGCATAGCCTGATTGTTTGCAATGGGGAGTTTTTATGATTGTGTGCAGAGCAAGGCTCTATTGCAGATTTACTATAAGCATGAAGACTTTGCATATATCATCAGTGTGACTAAAAGAAGGGGATGCTTATGGCTTTTTGTGTATTGCTTTGCATGTTGAATTTAATAAAGAGGAAGTCCTGAAACTTAGCAAGTGAATTATGTATCAGTTTTACTTGAGAATATATTTTTAAAAAAGCTTTCCCCTCCTCCCATGTTTTAGTTAGATATTCTTATGACATTTGAGAAAGTGTAGTATAAATCTACATTAACTTGAAGGCTATCTAACAACTGGTTTATTTGTTCTTGAACTTTGTGTGGCCTTTTCAAGAATTTGTTTCACCCTACAGCAGTGGTTCTCAACCTGTGGGTCGGGACCCCATTTGGGGTCAATCGACCATTTGGGGTCGATCGCCAAGCAAGGCTGTCCGCCATTTTTTTTGCCCGCCATTTTTCCCCCTTTTCCGGCAGGTGCCTTACCTCCCTTGGGCTGAGCCGCTTGCCAGCTACACCTTGGCCGGCGCAGGGGGCGGAACCACGTATGTGCGGCGCTCCCGGGCAGGGAAAGTCCTCGACTTACGACCGGTTGGGTAGTCCTCGACTTACTACCAGTTTAGTCCTTGACTTACGACTGGTTTAGTCCTTGACTTACGACCGGTTGGGGTCGCGGCATTAAAAAGGTTGAGAACCACTGCCCTACAGTGCAAAGTAAAAAACATAAATAATGTTAAGTCTTAAGTTCCCTTGTCTCCTTTTTTGCCTTATCAAATCAGGTGATCCTTTTATCAGGCTCTCCAAATTAGTTCAACTTAAAATATGACTAAAATTATTTATGTTGCATAATTAATTCTATGTTTTCCAGTTATTCAGGCAAATATCTATTTTATGAAAAAAGCTGAAGACTAGCACATCTTAGTTCAGAGTAATTTCTTTAATTGCTGTATTCCCAATTCTTGTTATGGTATGAAATCACAGTTGAACCTGTTTCTCATATTTTGGGCTGGACAAATATTATTTGTCTCCATTAAATTATAATTATTCTCCAATATTATTACATTTATTTTATTTAACTGCAAGGCCAAGGACAAAAATCATGAACTATGTCTCCAGTTTTCCAGTAACTAGGAAAGCAGACAGACTAGCTGGCTGGTTTTGAAGCAAGTCTTTTACTGT
Organism: Protobothrops mucrosquamatus; assembly: GCF_001527695.2. Taxonomy (NCBI): domain Eukaryota; kingdom Metazoa; phylum Chordata; class Lepidosauria; order Squamata; family Viperidae; genus Protobothrops; species Protobothrops mucrosquamatus. The sequence continues at coordinate 23,852 of NW_015387996.1, read as the reverse complement.
GTACATAGAAGAGATTAATACAGGAAGAATTCATCACAGATGAAATAAGATATGGATAATAGTGTCTGTTTTGGTTGTAAGCTGGGTGAAAATTAATACATAGTTCTTTAATAGGTGGGATCCTGATATGCTGTTTTCATTTGTACATCTACTTTAGTTTTTAGTAAAAGATCTCAGCTTGTGTTTGTGTCAGAAGCACAGAAGATATCAGGATATAAACTAAAATGGTTTTAGATGAAAAAGGCTACTTGGTTGGACATAAATATTGATACACTTTCTTTGCTGCTGTGATGTACAAAATACTGCCATATGTGGGACGTTTGTTATTCATTTTGCAATTTCCACCTATTAACTCTTAATATTTCAAAAAAAAAAAAAGCAGAGGAAAATAGACTGCTTGGATCATTTTGCCTTTTTCAAGTTGTTAAACTCCTTTATAATAGATAAAACAGATTTTGTAAAAATCATAATAGCTGTAGAATTCAATTGTACCTATCATGGCATTTAAAAATAGAATAATGCATATGCTGTGACTGTACATTGCCTGTATTATACTTATATCATATAGCAGGCAGAGAGTTTCTTTTCCTGGAAAGTATAAATATTTATAAAGTGCTGGCATTATTACTATTATTGTTATTACTATTATTTCTGTATTATTTTAAAAAGAATAAAATCTTTATCAGGAGACTTCGATGGGTCAAGTTAACTAATGCGGTGACATTTTCATTGTGGAAATTGCACCATCTGAGAAAGTTCAGCTGAGAAATGACTCAAAGCAATGTTCATGCAGCCACTTCATTGCAGTGTATCCAGCTGTTTTGTTGTACTTCTGTCAATTTCTTCTCTCCAAGTGGCCACAGCATGGGATTACTGATTGAACAGATGCTGCCAAGTTGCCTCAACATAGATGTGCATAGCTTTGCTGTGCAGTATCACAATTCCTTCAGGTTGAGCATCAAACACGGACAAGCAGAAACCACCAAAGGTTGCCAATTAAACCAGCATTTTCAGTACACACAGACTATTATTAGTAGGCAAGATCATAGCCAGCCCACTTGCAGCATAAAACTTGCTGGTACACAGTGCAGTTACCAGATGCACCCACCCCAAGTTTACAGCTCAAAGTAGAAGTTATAGGCCTGGTGCTTAGCAATCTTTGTGAACTTACACATCCCCTGAACCAGCCATGTCACTGGACAGAACTAGACTCAACACTTATATCCAAGACACTTCACTTTGGACAATATTCTACCTTGGCTGTCTTCTCAGAGAAGATCTGCCAGTTCTGATTTGCTAGCCTTTGCTGCTATTGGCATTTCCTTCTGCTAGTGGCTGGAAGAAGAGATACAGTAAGGAGCCAGGATCATCAGCTGCCAACATGCCATAGTTGCCTATACATCATGTCCATTGCACATCATGTTACTTTCCTGATTGGAAAAAGTTGATGTTCAGGAAAAGGAATATGTTGCAGCCAGGATTGGCCTTCTAACAAGCTTGTTTTAGATTATTTTGGTACTTGGGATGCCTATCCTGTTCTAAATGGACAATTTAAATGACCTATTCTAGTCAGGGCTGATCTAACAGTTCAAACCCATAAGATAGTCACATGCATTCTGGTGAATAAGACTAAGAGGCAGTTGTAAGATGCTAGATATTTGGTGCTTCTGAATGTGGACATAATGTGAAATTGACTTCAATAAAAATCAGTTGCAGTATAAAGAAAATAAACATTCTATAAACTTAGTAATAAAAAATAGCACGTGGAAATAAATAGTCAGAAAAACAATGTTAAACCAAGCACATCCTCAAAGCAGAAAAGAGGGGCCCTTGGTGCTCTCTCAGCTTGATCATGTTACCTAGTTTGGGTAATGTAACATCTGCAAGAAAGCAAACAAGCTCAGAGAGCACCAAGGGCCCTCATTTCAACCCTGAGCTACAAATATTATTCTTTACTGATATCAAAAAGACATGGTAAAATATACATTCAATACAGAATACAGAATAACAGAGTTGGAAGGGACCTTGGAGGTCTAGTCCAACCCCTGCTCAGGGAGGAAGCCCTATACCATTTTAGACAAATGGTTGTCCAGTCTCTTCTTAAAAACTTCCAGTGTTGGAGCATTCACAATTTCTGGAAGCAAGTTGTTCCACTGATTAACTGTTCTAACAGTCAGGAAATTTCTCCTTAGTTCTAAGTTGCTTTTCTCCTTCATTAGCTTCCATCCATTGTTTCTTGTCCTGCCTTCAGGTGCTTTGGAGAGTAGATTGATTCCCTCTTTTTTGTGGTAGCCCCTTAGATATTGGAACATTGCTATCATGTCATCCCTAGTTCCTATTTTCATTAAACTAGACATACCAATTCCTGCTACCATTCTTCATATGTTTTAGCCTCCAGTCTCCTAATCATCTTTGTTGCTCCTATTTGCACTCTTTCTAGAGCAGGGGTCCCCAGCCTATGGTCCGCAGCCTGGGACTGGGCTGCGGGCTCTTGGCCAGCGAGCTGTGGAAATGGCTGGCCGGTGCATGCACGCATGGGCACGCATTTCCCCCCACTTGCACTAGCACCCACAGCTCTGTTTGCACATGCGCATGGATGCAAACAGGAATGATAGCGTGGGGCAGATGTTTGCGCATGCGCTGCTAGCCTGGGCAGTTTGTACGGCCTGTTTGTGCATGCGGGAACGGGCTGCTAGCTGCCGTAGGGGTGTGCGGCTGTTCGTGCATGCATACGGCACCAGCACATGCCACATGCACAAATGGGGCTGCTAGTGCCACACCAGTGTGCGTGGCCCTGTGCATGCGTGCGCGCACGCACGCTAATTTTGAAACTGCTCTCCTTCCCTCTGGTCCTCGAGCCCGGAAAGGTTGGAGACCTCTGTTCTAGATCTCAATATCTTTTTTACATTGTGGGAACTAAAACGATGCAGTATTCAAAGTGTGGTTTTATCAAGGTTTTATAAAGTGGTATTAACACTTCACATGATCTTGATTTATCCCTCTGTTAATGCAGCCTAGAACTGTGTTGGCTTTTATGGCAGCTGCAGCACACTGCTGGCTCATATTTAAGTGATTGTCCACTAGGACTCCAAGATCCCCCTCACAGTTATTGAACAAGTTACTACCTTTACAGTACCTGTGCATTTGTTTTTTCTTGCCTAAATGCAGAACCTTATTTTTTTCACCATTGAATTTCATTTTGTTAGATAGGGCCCAATGTTCAAGTCTGTCAAGAACCTTCTGTATTTTAAGCCTATTCAATAGATGGGATTGGCTTTAAAAATAGTGCTAAGTATGGTTTGTTAAATAAGGTGTAAAAGTTGCATTCACACTTACTGAGAAGTTAAACCAATCATGTTATAGTTTAAAACAATGTATGAATCCAGCTAGGAAGGCTTAAAATATTTTATACAGAGGGCAGGCTTGAGATTTATGGACATATTGCTATAATTTGTAATAGCATATTTCTAAGAAATATAGAATTCTAAGTGAACTCTGATTTTTGTAGTATGAATGAACACAATTTCAAAAATGTTAAATGATGGCTTCAGTAATGTGATAAATTTTGGGCAGATTCAGTACTACAATTTTGTGCTCTGTATTGTGTTTTTGGTCTCATGATTTGAAAAAATATACGAAGATTCGTTTACAGTCCCAAGCATGTAATGTTCATTGCATTGGGTCTGATAAAACAAGGGTTCATTGTATCTGTATGACACTATACACAGTCTGTTCAATAGAAGAGACTCTGCAGTTTGTTCACGTTTGCATTAAATATAAAATGTTTCCATGATGCCAGATAGGACATTCATTTTTTTTAAACATAATAAAAATAGTCTTTAAGAAGCACATGTACAATTGTGGCTGTCCAAGTTATGATTTTGTTTTGTTTAATTTAAATTAAATTAAAAATTAAATTAAAATTAAATTAAATTAATTAAAATTTAATTTTAATTAAATTAAAAAATTAAAAACACCTGTCTCAACTACTTTCACTGATTTTTTTACAGTTGAGCATGGAGATAAATAGTATGGAATACCATAAATGATGTGACCATATATGCATACAAACATAAATCTAATTAAAGCTGCTTCCTTTGAGCAAGCAGGTTGCTTTTTTGTTTCCTCAAACTTGTCTGAAAGATCATGTGCTAAATACTTTGGCCATGGGCATACAATGAAATGAGTGACTTATTTCATATCTGCTCATTTTTCTCCCACATAGGCACAGAAAATGTCGTTTCAATGAATGGGGAAATGGGTTTATCATCATTTGCTCCCATAGTAGGGCAAAAAGGCAGTGGCCTTGTACTGTTTACAGAGCTGTAAAAGCAGTATCTTTCCCCTGCCATTTATGATAATGACATCTCCAGTCAATTGATTTAAAAAAAAAAATCCCTGCATATTTATCTCTCTCTCTCTCTCTCTCTCTCTCTCTCTCTCTCTCTCTCTCTCTCTCTCTCTCTCTCTCTCTCTCTCTCTCTCTCTCTCTCTCTCTCTCTCTCATGAATATTAAAAGGCAGAGTTGGAATATTAATCCCTTCCCCCATGTCCTTGCATCTTCTCATTGCTAATTTATATAATTTGTGAAGTTATACGTCCACTCAGACCCTGCCTCCCTGAGATGCCTTTTATCATTTCAGCTTACCTTCCAGGAAGAGCAATGAATTAAAGGCAGCCACTCTTTTTATTTTCTAAGATTGCATCTCAGCAAATCTTAGAAAATAAAATAAGAGCATTCTTGGAAGTACTGTAAATATGGTGCCTGGGGTTAGTACAACATGTTAACTTCCTACAGCATTTCTTTATTTGGAATATATATTCATCTATATAAATAAAAATGTAAATGTTCGTTTGTTCAAAATCTTAAATCTCCAAAAGTTCTTCACCGATTGCTTTGAAATTTTGACACAACGTTGCATTCGAATACGCACGTGTTTTTATATACCTATATTATATAGATGTCACACCTGTGACAGGTAAAACATGCTTTTTTGAAAAACATCGCCATCTGTTGGACATAAAAGCAATACACGTTTTTACCAGACTGAGCCACAGCAACGCGTGGCTGGGTACAGCTAGTTCCAAATAAAATTAGATAAAGCCTGGTGGATACTAAGGCAAGTAGGTGCATCTACTATAGGAATAAGCAATTTTTCAAGCCTATGTCTGCATTCATTCATAGGCAGTGAAATGAACTACTTGTGCAATCAAACCTCTGGGATGGCGGGCACACAGAAAACTTCTTCCTCACAATCAGGTAGGGATAAAGAGGAGACCTCTTCTCTAGCATGACAGCATACTTCCTAGCAATAGGCCAAGCAGATGAATGAGGACCAGCAATACTTACACACGCCCAGTGCATACCTGCTATATAATATAATATAGTCTGAAGTAACATTCCTTAAATAAATACAGTGTGCATTTTGTAAGCATAGAAAAATATTTGCTTTTTATTTTATTTTCTAAGATTTACTGAGATGCAATCTTAGAAAATAAAAAGAGTGGTTGCCTTTAATTCATTGCTTAATGGCCCCTAGATATATGAATTTCTGTTTTATGTTCCTAACATTAATTTATCAGAAACCCCTCCAATTCTTTTCCACTTTTCATTGTATATAGTAATCCAGCTTTAATATATTAGCAAACAGATATTATTGGGAATATTTTTCATATATTATATTATATTGCATAGTATTGTATTGTATACTATATATACGTACACACATACATACAAATACACATACATACATACATACATTAAATTTTTTACTATTTATTACTTTCCTCTTGGTGATCGATATTTATTGGTTTTATCATACATACATACATACTGCTTTGGGACTGAATTATGTTTAATTTCAAAAATATAAACATACATACAAGTAGTGAACTTATAGCCACAAGCAAATACCAACTTTTTTAATCCTTAAAGTTCAGTGATAGCAAAAGTCTAGTTGAAACTTAAGCTATAGTATAAATTAGAAGCTACTTCTTATTGAATATAAAATTGTTATTGATACATAGGCCACATGATTGAAGAAAAAACATATGTAATTAAATATATTATGCCTCTTTGTATAAAATACAAAAGATGTCTGATATATGAGAGCAATAAATAGCTCAAGTTACAAACTGAAATTGCCCTGTTGAAAAAGATAAGTTTCTTTAACTGTAGCTGCCCATCAGACAAGCTATATGTGATTTGATTAATATACTAAATATACTAAAATTCAAATAGTTTAATTAAAATTAAAGTTTATTAAAGGGCTATGTTCATTCTATGTTACTGGTTAAAAACAGAAATGATAGCATTATTTACACATTTTCCATGATTTCTGTCAGAAAAAAAGTGCTCTGAAAATTGATGTGGCTGTGGAATCACAAGCAGAGAAGCAGGCAAAGGAGCATACTGTATGTGGAGAGAAGAAACTGAAGAAATGCTGACAGAAAAGAAATTTATGTTATGATGATGAATAAATCAAGTAGAGTACTTGCTATGTGTTTCACTAGGATAGACGAAGGAAAGAAGGAAGGGAGAGAGAGAGAGAAAGAAAGAAAGAAAGAAAGAGAAAGAAAGAAAGAAAGAAAGAAAAAGAAAGATTTGGCTGCCTTTAATTGCCGTTTGTGAATGCTGTAAGCTGAGTCTGTTCTCTTCCTTCTACCATATCCTCTTCAAATACCTCCTCAGAAAACTTGCTTAGCTTTTTGTTTAGAAGGGGGATGCAATAGATGTTTTTTTGATCAATGAGGAACAACAATAAATTATCTGCCATTTCTTGATAGAAAAAGCTACAGTATAAGAGGCAGCTGCCAGCATTTTTAAAAAAATTCTTTTAAAGATTGTAGCCTTATAAAATTTGTATCTAGTCAAGCATATGTGAAAGATCAAATCTTTTCCAAACCTGTCATTATATAGCATGCCATACTGAACAGGCCCTCGAATAATGCTTTCATTGTTTGCAAAATATTTTTATTTTTAAGAGCTTAACTGAGCTTACATTTGAATTTTTACACAAAAATACCAAAGAACAATATTTGCCTTTCATCTGTTTGTCTCATCACCTGAAAATGGAATATTTTCAAACTGTTACATTTTGGTCACATCTATCTAGACCAAATTTCAAATAATAGTAATAATAATAATAATAATAATAATAATAATAATAATAATAATAATAATAATAATAATAATAGTAATAGTAATAGTAATAGTAATAGTAATAATAATAATAATAATAATAATAATAATAATAATAATAATAAAGTTAGAAGGGACCTTGGAGGTCATCTAGTCCAACCCCCTGCTATTTGTAGACATATTTTCTTACTGCTGTTAAGTATGTGTCAGGATTTGTCTTACACCTCTAAAAATATTGAGGAAAAAAACTTCACAGTTACTAATTTGGAAAAATTACTATGTTTGTTGAATTGGTGACATGGGAAACTGCTGTTGATAGGAAATTCAGCTATACATGTGAATCCTAATTGCAAACACAATCTTGCTATAGCCACTAAACTGGATATTTGTTTGCAATTTGTGGATGAATCATAATGAACAACTCCCTCTCTTCACAACATAGAAACTGTTCTGTTTGTCTGACAGTCAAATCCAGTTCTGTTTAGAAGGCTCTGAAACAAACACTTCAACAAAGACCTAGATACTTCAGGGAAGTTAAGATCAAGATTTATCATTTATTTATTTATTTATTTATTTNACCTCTCAGGGTCCATCAGTCGCCTGGGACGGAACCATCTAAGCGGTTCCGTCTCCCTGCGGCGAGGGGGAGCGGTCCGGAAGTCTAACCTTAGGAGAGAATGATCTGACCATGACAAGGGCTCAACAACTATCTCCCCTACTGTCAGATCATTCTGCCACTGGCCAGAGACAAAAATTAGGTCCAGTGTGTGTCCACCTGTGTGAGTGGGGGCCTGAATTAATTGGGTCAAGTCCAAGGCCGTCATGGAAGCCAAGAAAGGTGTTTATGTTAAAAAATCAATAAAATATATTTTTTTAAAAAAGGAAAATCAACTTTAGGTTTGTGCATTGGCAAAGATTGAGACCTATGAGATTAATTAATTACTTAATATAATTGTTAATTATTTAAATAATTTCATTAAACCCTTGCTAATTAAAAGGTAGTGAAAAATATCACTTTTGCCAAGTGTTTAATTGTTTATTACTTTAAGAATTAATGCTAATGTTGTTTTTATTGTATTTCATGTTTTTGTACTTAGTATTTTTGTTGGGTCTTGATTACCAAAATGAACTGAAAAACAGGCTGTACTTTTAATCATAAATAAAATGAATAGTGAAAGTTTTCTTAAAACACTTGAACTGTTTTTTAAGAGATTTTAGTGTCAATGGTCAGCAAACTAATCCAAGGCTCTAACATACAGCTGATGATAATGATGATGTTGGAAGGGACTTTGGAGGTCATCTAGTCCAACCCCCTGCTCAGGCAGGAAACCCTATACCATTTCAGACAAATGGCCGTCCAGTCTCTTCTTAAAAACTTCCAGTGTTGGAGCATTCACTGCTTCTGGAGGCAGGTTGTTCCACTGGTTAATTGTTCTAACTGTCAGGAAGTTTCTCCTTAGTTCTAATGACATGAATGAATGAAATGTTTAATTTCAGAGTTTTGTTGTGACAATTTCCCTTCTGATACACACACACACACACACACACAAATAAAAATAACAAAACTTGATGAATGAAAAATGCATGTTTAGCTTTTTTTATCTTGTATATTAAGGCCTGGATATTTTCATTTACCTTATTATTGTACATTTTCTGTTACAGGAAGATGTTTTCTATCTTTCGTAACAATCTGTCATCTCCCAGAAGATGCAGTGCCCAGAATTCCCACTCAACAGTCCTAATTGTTGGTGACAGATTGGAGAAAGCTGGAATGTTTTCCTACATTCAGAATAATTTTTAGTAATGTTCAACAACCAAAGAACCAAGGCACAGAATTTAGAATTTCATTTCAAGGACCTACTGCTTGAAATTGCAAGTTCAGTTCATATCAAAAGTATTTAGCATGCAAAGATTTATAATTTAAAAAGGGTGAATTTATTCAGGGAATATCAAGAATGAATTACTATATGAATTATTTTTGTCAGGTAGCTGTTTCATATACCAGAAAATATCAGATGTCTTCCTTTCACCCTAATCACCTGCATTCATCTTAATCCCCTTTTGGATCCCTCAATAGATGAGAGAGAAATTTTAAAACAAAAAGAAAACAATGCAGGCAAATACAATGCTAAAAGTTCACCAAAAATTCCCTCTTTCTGTGAAAGGATTCTGTAAGCTATGGCACTGGATGTCTTCTAGCTGTGTGAAGCTTTTTAGCTATTAATCTTGGTCGGGGAGCTACGTAGTAAACCACAAACAATTATTCTTTGAAGACCAGAACTTTCCCTGAGCTTAATGATTTTTCATGAAATTACTGGTAATGCAGTTCTGAAAATATTCACCCACAGAGTAAACTGCCTGGGTGGCTTATATCCTAAATACAGAGAAGCAGCATGAGGAAACGAATTACGCAGAACACCTCTGATATGCANTCCACGCCCAGCCAGGTCTCAGTGATGCCCGCCAGGTCCGCACCCCCCTCTAAAATAAGATCTTGTATGAGGGGGGCCTTATTTACCACGGACCTGGCATTACATAACAACAGCCGACGGTCCCGGGCCGGAGGATCTAAGTCTCCTGGAGACCGAGTAGAGACCTGAGGACCGGAGCACCCACAAGCTTGTAAATAGCCTGTGCGTGCTCCCCTAACCTGATATGGTCCTCTACTCCCGCCATATCTGCCTCTCCCACTGACCGTACTAATACCTCCCTCCTCCCTCAACCCCCCAGCCTCCCCCCCCACCCCTTCTACACCGCAACCCCCAGACATGGCTAGTTCTGACCTAAGGTGAACCTCCCCCCTCCCAACCACCCTTGTTCCCCCTAAAAATTTGTTAAAACACCCCTTTAAGAAAAACCTCAGTTTGGACAATTTGGCTAATTTTCTGTTTGAACCCGCTGCATGCCACCTCTCGGGGTTCCAATGATATGAGCATAGTCCAAACAGCAAGGTTATGAGATTAAAAGATTGAAGAGTTAGTTTCAAGTATTATTTTAGCAGTCTGCAAGCCTGACTTATACAGCCTGATCTCTTAAGTTCCAGCAAGGTTCGTGTATGTATGGATGCATCCCAACCAATAGCAGAGGTTTGGCTCTTTTTTTCAAGACGACTTCTGCTTCTGACTTCTAGATAGTGTGGACTGTCTAGGTTTCACCCTTTGATGCCAGTGCTCTTTACTAGGGTAATTCAGATCCTCTCCCTGTACCCAGATAGAATTCCTTTTATCTCAGTAGAGCATATTCTAGCTGAGTAGAACCTCCTTGAGGAAGCATTAGCTTGGATCTTCTGGTTCAGAGTGATATGATTTTTCCTTCAAAAAAGAATTGGCCAGTAAGAGAATGATAAAAATACTGTATAACAAAGTATGGCCTTACATTAATTTGTGAGCTTCTCTTTACCAGGAGAAGTTAAAATATTATATGTAGGCAGGTAATCATCTTGAAATCACACATTATAATTTTGCCATCCAACAACAGTGAATAGGAAGGCGGTACAGGTCAGATAAGTTTGCCATGAACATAGTTTCCAGTGACCTGGTTCCCACATAAGAGGAATTACAAAGCAGATAGGGAAGCAGCTAAATTATACTGGAGTATAACAGTAACATGGTGTTTGTTGGTGTTGCACAACCAAAAAATATCTGCTTGAATCACAAAACAGGAATTTGTGATGGATAATTTTTAAGTTGGGAAAGAGTAGGAAAGTATAATTTTCTGTAAAATTAACTATAAAAATGATTGAAACCATTTTAGTTTTGAAGAATCTTTAAGAAGAATAGCGATGAATTTTCATGAATGAAAATGGATAATGTTAATATATAATTATCCTGTCTAAAATAGATGAATATGTTTGGGAGGTTGGGAACTTGTTTGCTTCTGATGATATGGGGATGACTCCGTATTATTAGTTTCACAAGCCCAAGGCAGTAAAATCTAACTTAAGTCATATTAAATTAATTAATTGGTTTATATAGACCAAGTTGGATACAAAATAATGCTATTTTCCAAATAAAACTAGATTCTGCTAGCTGCTTCACAATTTAAAGTCTCTTTTTGTATATGATATATAATATTGATATTTAATATTTATATTTTAATATTTAGGAAAAACATGATGTAACAATGGAAGGTCTCTTTGAACTGCAGTACTTTAAAAGAGAAGACTTGCATGGTTCTTTGTAGTTTCCTGAGTTGGTGAAACACACTATATTTTTTCACAGAAAATAGAATTTTTCTGAGAAAAAGGGCCCTCATTTATTAAAAAATGTCATGTCACAATTTCCACTTGCATAAAATTAGTTACCTCGTACCATACATTGTATAACGACAGAAGGACTGTTAGTATTTTCCTTGTCTCTAGACATCCTTGGTCCTGCTCTGCATCCTTTTCTTTGCTGGGGGCAGTGTGGGGAGTAGAAGGAAAAGCTGAAAGATTTCAGTGGAAACTGAAGACGTACATAAAGCATGGTAATCTAGATGCTATTGTGACATTAATTAATATCCCATCATTCCCCTGAAAGCTCATCAGTCTGGGTTTTTCCTAATTTTATTTTCAAAAGACTTAGTGAGGTGGTTGGATTGAGGTAAGAGGTACCTATCCACCCAATCATATATAGATAGCATCTCTTTATAGGCTGGGGCATATTTAATATTTTGAGGAAAGAAGAGGGGCATGGGCCCTGTTACTGTTCCTTTCCAGCAATATTTTGTGAAAATGTACTTGGTTATTAAAACAATTTTAAATCTAGTTTAGAGACTCTACTACATTTGTACAATTTCCTCAATAGGGAGAAAATCATGTTTCTGATTTTCAGCAACTGTAGTTGAAGAGAGCCTAGGCCCTAAAGAGTTGTAAAAGACAAAGGGGGGTGGGGTCTCAAAGGGCCCAACATTCCATGTCCATGGTCTCAGAAGAACTTGAATTTAGATCTTCCCAGTAGCCACTACTCCAGAGATTTGAAGTGATTTCAAGAGGCAAAATGGCTATGGCATCCTAATGTCTCCTAAAAATCCAGGACTCTCCCCCCCCATTAGACAATTTTTCACATTTTTGGGTAGTTTAAGCACACTAGTGCTTTAAACCTCCACAAATTCAGTCCTTAACTCCCCCCCAAAAACATTTCTAAAATAATTTGTAGTTCTGCAAATATTGCCCAAGCCACTTGGATGGCACCCCTCATCCTTTGGCTTCAAAACAGTCCTCAGATGAAAAAGTACTGTCCAGCTTCTAACTGAAATGATGGTAAGAAATATCTGACTTGCAAAATATCAACATAGTTGTAATAATGCATAGCAATGAATTTGTATATAAAGCATTTCCTGTAAATTCCCTAATCCTTATAATAGCTCTAAAGAGTATTCAGGTTTGCCTAATATTGTAGATTGTAGGGCAGAGTTAACAGGAAATGGTCTTGTAATAAATCTATTGCAGAGATTAGATTAGATTAGATTAGATTAGATTAGAATTTTGGGCTTAGATTTAAGTTTCTACAGCATACAATCTAAAGCAGGGCTTTTCAACCTTTTCATCCATTGTACCACTTTTAGGATATGGCAATATCTGAGTACCTCCAGTCACCTAGCAAGGTGTCAAAAACTTGATAACCCCCTCCCCAAAAAAGGAAAAGAAGTGATGAAGCACAGGTAGTCCTCGACTCACAACAGTTCGCTTAGTGACTGTTTGAAGTTACAATGGCACTGAAAAAAGTGCCCCCCAAGCCACAGCCGAGCAAGACACCTGCCTGCCCACCCGGCGGTGCTCTTCCTCCTGTCCGAGGTTTTCATTGTTGTGAGCATTTCTGTTGAGGATTGGCAGCGGGGGTGGGTGGGTGGGTATTTGGTTTTTATTCCACCCATCTGCTGGGTGGTTGCAGCAGGTTTTGGTCACTTCACATGACCCTGGGATACTGTGACCATCATAAATATGAATCAGTTGCCAAGCATCTGAATGTAAACCACAAGACCTGGAGATGCTGCAACATTCCAGCTGATCAGCACTTCTTCTGGCTCAGAAGTGCCAGGATCAGCGCCGAGCTCCAGCTGGAGCCTGGTGCTGATCCTGGCACTGATCTTGGCGCTTCCACTGAGCCCTGACAGCCCCGAAGAAGCACTGATCCTGGCGCTTCCGCTCAGCCCTGACAGCCCTGCAGCTCCAGCCGTCTCTCGCTCAGGCTTGTGCGGTGCTGCCACTGGTTCAGCTCATTCCCCTCCCCCGCTACCACTTTTCTAGGATGGTTGCGTACCATCTGCCAGGTGCCAATGTACCACAGGTGGTACCCGTACCACTGGTTGAAAAGCCTTGATCTAAACGGATTATACTTGAAGATTAATTTACTTTAATGATTAATCAATCATGACTTAAATTTCAATCTCTTTTTGTAGGAGAACCTATAGAAGGTCTTCGAGAGAGTGATCACCTATTGATTCATTCATGCCGACAATGGACAACTATTACAGCTCATAGTCTAGAGGAGGGCCATTACGTCATAGGGCCGAAGATAGAAATTCCAGTGCATTATGCCGGTAAGTGTAGCTTCAGCTGTGGACTTCCGAAAACTGAATAGTTAGCTGCCCAGTTTAACAGCTACAAAAAAACTACCCCTGAGAGAAACCATGACAATTTTAGCAAAATAAGATATATAGAAATACTGTAATTTATCTCTACAGCAGAAATATTTGATATGCTTCTGTTAAGAGGTGTGATTTATCTAATAAAGTTTCATTGACTGCTGAAGGAAAATAGTATTTGTCTTATGCAAAGCTATTACAATGTACAACAAAGATTTTGCTTCTTGAACACTTTTGGGTATATCTTACAGATTTTGGGCTATTAATTAAACATGAACATAAACTCAAATTTAGCCTATCACATACCATTTTATAGAAATCTGTTTTTACAAGTGGCAATGTACACTTTCAGTACCTTTTGACTAGGCTGAATATATAAAAGAAACATACTAAAACTTGGAACTATTGTTGAAGCACATCCAGTACATCAAGATCTCCAATATCTGCGGAGATCTAAAAGTAATGACTCTACTACTTGGAATGGAGCTCAGATATACCAAGCACTGTTGTTACACATGCAAATGAGACAGCCGGGCAAGAGAGTTGCATTACATGAAAAAGAAATGGCTACTCCAAAAGAATTTGATTCCAGGACCAAACAACGTGGCACATGAACCACTTGTTGACCCAAGAAAGATATTTTTGCCTCCCCTTCACATAAAACTTGGACTGATGAAAAATTTTGTGAAGGTAATGAACAAGGAAGGCTCTTGTTATTTGAGACAGATGTTTCCAAGAATAACTGATGCCACGATTAAGGAAGGCATTTTTGTTGGTCCATAGATCAGATACATCATCAATGACAAGTGGTTTGAAGATCTGTTAGTGGGGCCAGAAAAAAATGCCTGAAAAGCATTCAGGAATGTCTTTAAGAATTTTCTAGAGCACCAAACTACATTCACCTGGTTGACAAACGTCTTACAGCACACAAGACTATGAACTTGCAATATGTCACAGAATATTCATTTTCTGCATTCACACTTGGCTTCCTTTCCCAAAAATATAGGTGCAGTCAGTGATGAACATACTGAAAGTTTTAACCAGGACATTGTCACAGTGGAAAAATGGTATCATGGAAACTGGAATCCATCAAAGTTAACAGGCTCTTATTGGACTATGCAACGAAATGCATCAAAAACTGAGTACAAATGAAAACCAGCAGCAAAACACTTTTAGCCCTGTTGAACTCATGCTGCATGTCAGAAATATTATGCGATTAAATACATTATAGTCATTAAATTTTTATTTCATATTTCTCAAGATTCCCACGTAATATAATTATTTTGAAATTATAAGTGATTCAGTTCGAAGGGGTATATCATAAAAAGTTTTTCAGGAAGCAAAATTTTTGAAAAAAGTCTACTGATCACAAGATATTGCAAAAAATGGTCAAGATTCAGCTGTATTGTGTTTAAAATGTTTAAGGACATGATACCCTTCTATTCTCCATGTGAGCTGTGGAAAAGGTGTCAGCAGAGGACATATAGTTATTGATTGATTCTGTTGTAAACAAGTATTGAGTAGCCTCTTCCAATGTACTTAGATTGCACTTAATCTTTGTGGGTAACTATGTTGATGATGCAGATTGGGTGGAGGCAATCTATAAAATTTTATTGGGTTTATGGGATAAACCTGGATTTTCTTTTTTCTTTAAAAAAACTACTTTAAGCATGTTTTAGGGGTTACAATTTTAAGTTTTTCTCATTTCAAAATGGAAGGATATTTTTTTATAATTTTCAACAACTACAAATAAGGTGTATCTAAGATTGCAAAAAACTATTCAACGATAGTAAATTGCATATCATTGCTGTACTCATTACATTATTTAAAGCTCATCCTGATCTTTTCTTTCTAGCAAACTACAGGAATTCAGTGTTCAACGGGTTCCTTTTCAAGGCAGACTTACTGCATTGTCATCCCATAGATGTAATTTTCTTTCATTTCTGGAGCAATCAAGACTTTATTTACTACTATAAACTTTATCAGCCATACATATCTCTGCATTTGTTCTTAAAGACAAACACATTCAAATGGCAACCCCCTTTCTTACTATCTTTCAGTAAAAATATTGTATTCCCACTAGTTAATAAAGGGCAAAAATATCAGTAACTCCAAAAAAGATCATGTCTTAAAATTTCTGTGCACAGCACAGACAGTAATAAAAATCGTTGCTGTTGTATGGCAGTAAAATCAATTACAGTTTGATTTAACATTGAATAGCCCATAAATCAATTTCCCCGTGTTCATGTTCTGCATTTGTATAGTTCAATAGCCGAGACTTTTTTTTCTCTTCCTCCCTGGAGACTGTTGTGAGAGAGTAGAAGAATACAGTGGAGAAATTGTGCAGGAAGGAAGGATAAGAATAGGCTAAGTTTCATGGCAGAAGGAAGTGGCCGGAGGAAAAGAAAGACATCAGATTGGATTCATCATCTGGAGAAATGGTATTAGAAGGCAAAATTTGAAGATTGGTTGGTACAGCAGCAAACTAGAGACTTGAGACAGTGTTTGGTAAAAAGGGGATAGACACCCCACCCCAAGAGCTCTATCCTCTGAAGAGCTGCATAAAAGCAAATATAGCATGTGGTGGCAAAGATCAAACCGCTAAGTCTGGACTACCAGCAAATGATGAGAGTCTGTGACACTCCTGCCTCAAATTTGATCAGCTGGATAAGGCTTATGCCATAAGTTAACATTGAGTCCCCTGGGAAGATGTGCCTGAATTGGGCCACTTCAGGATTTGCTGGCCTGGGTGAAAGGCAAGGAATAACTCAGAGAGCTCTTTCTAGAGTGAAAGAACAAGGAAGCTGATCCCAGACTGAGGTCTTTAGTGAAAGCAGAGCCCTGTGTGAGAGGATCACCGTAGAATTGTTGGAAAGATTAGCAATGTAATTAAAGAGTTGTTTCATGGGATATAAACTTGAGGTGGATGAGAGATAGGAATAGGTAGGCTAGTTGGAGTAGTTTTGCTTGATTTCCAGTCCATCCATGGAATGATTGAGAAAGTGGGGATGGTCGAGAAGAAGGAGGCAGAGGCTCTTGCAGTGGTCCTGTTCCCAAAACATGGATGTTGGGAAGGACATTCGGAGGGGCTGGGGAAGAAGAGTTGAAAAGTGGGTGAAATCAGGTTATGGTGATCAAGGAAGTTATGATGCAAAATAGTGGGCTGGCTGGTACAAGTAAAAAAAAAATTGAGGTTGATTTCCTTTTCCACTCAACTGCCTAAGTCCTGAGTTTGAGTGGCTAGATTACTGGAAGCTGGGAATCGTGGCCTGTTCCTGATAAATGACACAATTTATAATTATATTCACAATTCAACTGCATTCATTCGTGCCTTGATCATAGATGGCACCTGGTATTATTACTGAAATCTGTTGGATGGATGGGGCCTATCAGTAATTTGCTCTTCCAGCTTTTAGATCCCAAAACAAAAGCAGTTCCAGGATAGGAAAAGTGAGAAGGCAATGAACCACAATTTATCTTATAGTGATCAGAAGCCCTTCTCTAGAGGTGACAGGCTATGAAAGCTGTATATGAAATTGAGTTGTAGGGCGAAATTGGGATTGTGTGACATCTTGCTGTATGGCAGAATGTCAGCCTGAGTTCTTAAACCTCAGTGCAGGGTTTGTTTTTGGAATATTATTGTCTATTGACACTGGAGGATTTAGAATCCATTATTGTGTAAGGAGATTGATTTCCAGTGGTCTTGTTTAAGAAAATCTCACTCTCCTTTTGGGGTTAAGGTGCAGGGAAGTTGTCTTATTGGCTGCCAGGAGATGTGCATGCAATACTGTACCAATAGAAGTGCTAAAGTTCTCCCAGATTCCATGAGCCCTTCCTGGATCTGGAGGTCCTGGTGGGAGTACCTCTTGCCCTTTAGTACTTAAGGATTGACTACTTCAATTCACTTACTATGGGCTGTCTATGAAGACTACCTTAAGGTACCATTAATATAAAATGCAGTGCCTACCTGTTGTTTTCATATTATGATTAGTTCTGTGTGCTGCATTGGTTTTCAGTAAGCTTCTGACCAGAAGTTGAAAAGCTGCTTTTAACCTATACAACCCTTAATGACTTGACACCCAGATACTTTCAGGACCACCTTCTTCAGGTAGAACCTGTTTACCTGGTTCACTCTTCTTGAATTGGGCTACTGAGGTTTTCTCAGCATGTGGGATTACAGGGAAATGGCCAGGAAATAGTATTGTGCCGTCTTTGATTCATCCAGCTGCCATAACCTCCATCTGGAAAATCAGATGACATGAACTCTGATTGTCTTCAGGGAGGCATTTAAGACAGAACTTTTCCATAGCATTTTAATACCTGGTTGTTGGATTGCAGGTATCACTGTTGATAAATGTTTTCATAATTGATTTATTTTATATATTTGTTTTTTTATGGGATGTTGTAAATCCACAGAGTCCTTGTGGATTTGGCAGTACATCAGTATCTTAATATACTTTAAATAAATGTCTGTTTAAAGAGTTCTTCCAAAAGCCTTTATAATTTGATAATTATATAATAAATTACCTCACATTTGTTTAAAACAATGTATATCTCAATTTAAATTCAATTCAAGTTTAAACAAAGAGTTTTTATAGATTAGTACCTTAAACATGCAAAGATGCAGTTTAGAAAAAAATCCTATTACATATTATTACTTCTTTTTCCAGAACAATGTGATTTCTTTCAAACTCAAATCTGCTTAATTTGAAATGGCAGGACAAAAATGTTTATTCTGTGCAGAACAAACTTAAACATTTTCAAATGTTCTAGCCTACCTGCACTTTCATCTCTCATTTCAAAGGCACAAAAGTAGATAAGATAGTAGTCTGTGTTGACTGGTACTTACCACTTAGCCTAACTGATCAACCAAAGAGATGATTTTTATTTTTTCTTATTAAAAAAACCAATTAGTAGAAACAGCATCTTTAGCAAGACTTGCGTGCTTTGCATTTCTTGCCTGCCTATCAGATACAATTAATTTTTTCAATATATTTTGGTACTGGCAGATTTATATTTTATTTTAGGTATCCTTAGCTACTTTAGGATGCTATCATTTGGACACTTCTTTGGAGAAACCAAATGTCATATACTTTGTGCTATGTAGTAGCCAGATCCAAGCAGGCAAGGTGTTTCAGAACTGGCATGGGCACCCTCACTGTGCCTGTTGAGAATTCCTTAAAAGGAGCCACACCTTTTCCTAGGTTGGCACTGCAGTTACAGGGTTTGGAAAATATTTTGAGTTCGGGTGGTGTTATGGATGTGTTGATGGGATGCAGTCAAATATTGCCACCTCCTTAATATCTCTGTAATTCAAACATATATTTTCCTGAGTCCATTAGCTACTTTGCAATCTCAGAAAAGGGCAAGATTTCTCACAGGAGCTGTTAACACGTACGAGGGTACCCACAATGAATCCAAAGCACCTTTAGCCATTCCACATCTCTAATGAGAATCGCACTTTAAAATGAAATCTAAAAATATTGCGTGTGAAGCCTCATTTGTTTTTTGTATTGTGTTATTGTCCACATTTGTTAAGGAGTGAAATTCTAATGTGGGAATTACTTTGTTGTGAAATAGTTCAGGGGATGTTTACTATCAGTATGCATTCTGAACAAACAACTATTTATCTGCTTAATGTTCCAAGGTGGACTTGTGTGAGGATGACTGATTTTGTCAGACTTCAGGCCAGGCACAGCTGTTAAGCTGAGACTGAGGTTCAAGAGCAGATAAGAAGAGAAATTTCCAGTATATCTAGATAACTTGCTTTATTAGTGACAAAAGATGTGGCAAAAATCTGCCTGCTATAAAATACAGTAATCAAGCCCTTTATATAAGTGTGTTCATGTTTTGTAGAAGATCTGTGAGAGTTTACGATGGCAAAAAATCAGGACAAATCTAGCAGTACTTCTTCCAATTAACCACTTTTATTAAAAGGCATAAACTTTTTGCCTCTGTTCATTAGAAGCATAGTCTTTTATAGGATTTGAATTGGGATGAAGGCTTTAATTCTTTAAACATTTTTCTCCTTCCCTATTCTGAAAAGGACTTTGACTTTTTCTTTCCCAATATTAAGACTGATGAATATTCTCCTTATTCATACTGTGGTTCTGTCTGGCTTGAGCAACACTGGTTGTCACTATACCAGCTTCAGCCATTACAGATGATAGTTGCCTTTTACTTAGAAACAAGCCAGTTTTAAGATCTTTTCATTAGATTGGCTATTCATGTCGGAAATTTAAGAATGTAACTAGTTGAACCTACATCCTTGTTCTCGTTACTGAAGAGTAGAAAAGTTATACTGATTGAAATTATGCAGTGTTGAGGCTGCTCCGAGGTAGAATATTACATGCATTACTCTCTCTGTGTGTGTGTGTGTGTGTGTGTGTGTTAAGACAAATGGTCGCTGGAATTAGGCCACTTTCTTTTTAAGGCCAACAAAGGAGTATACATTTTGTTTATACTCTTCTTCAGTTGTTGACTGTCTGGTTCTTTGTTATAGAATTTCTAAAATATACATGTACATATGTTTGTAAAACATCTGGAGTCAAATTTTGCATTAAATTCCAGATACACAAAAGCTGAAGCTAGGCTTGCTGCCAGATTAAGGGTAAGGTCTGTCACAAGACATCTCTCTTCATTTCTTATTTATTTGTTTGTTTACAATAAATAATGCCACTATTCTGTGAGAAATATGCCTCCTGCATTTCAGAGCGTTATCTTTTATTGAGCTTAAGCATAGATAGCATTATGATCGCCTCAATGGCCTCAGCAGCAACTTTTATCAAATCTTGCTTATTTCTTACAGTTTCTAAAGTGAATGGTGGGAAATAGAATATTATTCCATTATTCTAGGGCAGAGATTTCCAAACTTTTTCAGTTCATGGCACCTATTGTGTCTCAGGAATTTTTTCATAGCATTCTTAGGCAAAAAACAACAACAACCACCCGCTAACAGTTGTGCTTATTAAACAATTGGGTCCAAACAACTTA
>NW_015387996.1:0-1603 GCF_001527695.2 Protobothrops mucrosquamatus | reverse complement strand
CTTATTTCTTACAGTTTCTAAAGTGAATGGTGGGAAATAGAATATTATTCCATTATTCTAGGGCAGAGATTTCCAAACTTTTTCAGTTCATGGCACCTATTGTGTCTCAGGAATTTTTTCATAGCATTCTTAGGCAAAAAACAACAACAACCACCCGCTAACAGTTGTGCTTATTAAACAATTGGGTCCAAACAACTTAATAACTGAACATTTCGTTACCAGGCTAGGTAACATCTTCAGCAGAGTTAGGGGATGTCAGTGTTCTTCTGTTTATAAGGGCTTCAAAGGGGCAGTCAAATGCCACGATCCCAAATGCTTAATCTCTTCACAAGCAATTCTATCAACAGAAACATTGACCTACAATAAGCCTACGAACCCCTCAGGATCCAAATCAACCACAGAGCCAACCAGAGACAGCATCGACCCTCAACCAACCCACGCAAGCCCCCTCTCCCACCAGCAGTTCACCTCCCAATGACCCTGACCTGATGTAACCTCCCCATCACAAGACCCACTTATGACTCACACCTGACCCATCACAGACCCTCACTTGACACAGCCACACCTGAACCCCATATAAACAGAAGAACACTGGCATCCCCTAAACTCTGCTGAAGATATTATCTAGCCATGTACCGAAACATTCAGAAATCAACTTATAAGCTCAGAGAATAAACTTTCACCCTCATCCTATACCTGAGCTACAGATATTCGCCACTATTGCCAACTTAATAACTATGTTGTAACAAAGCAGTCAGTTGAAAAAACAATCCAGATAAAAGAAAATATTTTTATTTCATTCTTAAATAACTACATTTTTACCAACAGGATATGTATGCCTATTATGTAAATGCACAGCTTTCTCAAATCTTTGAACCTTGTTTCCTGTTCCACATTGATTTTTGCTTAATACTTGCTGTTCATCACAGCAACTAGCAAAAACCTGGATTCACAAAGAAGTACGTCACAAATGGATGTTGCAAAACCCATCTTCGCAAATGCAGTTGCAAAAATTTAAAATATCCCATAGTGCCTCTGTGAGTTCACTGTGGCGCCCTGGAGCATTATGACACAGTTTGAGAACCGCATAAAGAATATATCTTGCTTGCTTTCTTGCATAGTAATATATAGCGAATGTTGAAAGCATAATGCCTCAGGATGTATTGGAAGTATGTACCCCACATGCAATCAGTGCACGTCCCATCATGTTACTTTTATGAATGTTTCTAAATTTCTTCTTTTGCAACTTCTAATTTGCTAGCTAAATTTGAATGTATGTCAGACATAGATTGAAGAATGAGTGGTAATGCTGATTGGTTCAAGATAACTTCCACATGGTGTTCTCACAGTAACTTCCTGATGACTTCTGGCAGGAGCATGGTTTCTCTGGCAGTGTAGTGCGTGCATACTGGCTCTTCTTGACCTTTCAATGGCATTTGATACCATCGACCATGGTATCCATTTGGGTCAGCTTTGGGAGTTGGGCATGGGAGCCACAGTTTTGTGCCATCTTCCTCCGAGACTAGTCTCAGTCAGTGTAGATAAGGAACAAGAGGTTCTGCCCACAGCCCCTGCTTTGTGGGGTTTGGTGCTCTTTCTGCTC
>NW_015387995.1:59366-120594 GCF_001527695.2 Protobothrops mucrosquamatus | reverse complement strand
CTTGCCATGTGCCTTGCTGCATTTCTGGAACCTTCTTTTCACTACAAATAACAATTTTATTAGCACCCACCACTTATTAAACTCTTCCACTGTAACAGTATACTTCGCCTTGAAGTGCCTTGCTTGGCAGCACAAGGAAATAGCAATAAAATCTCTGTTTATCTTTGCACTTGGATCGTAGAAACCTACATAAAGATTGTCCAATGGGAGGGAGATCATTTACCTTGAAAGATTGTTTACAGTCAATGAATAATCACATAGAAAACTGGAGCCTTCTCTTGAACAAAAAAAGAGAATAAGAAGCAACTCAGGATAATTATATCTCTGAGTAAGCTCTCCTAGTAATACATAACAAAGACTCCTGCGGAAACTTTTTAAAATTAAACAAAAGTTTGATGAACCAGACTCCAGGTTTTTGCTGCAACAAGTAAAATGGTTATCATTCTAGAAATTGTTTCAATAGAAGACCTCTTAAAAGTATTGCTCTAGAAAGACATTTAATTACATTGTAGACCACCAAGTATCAATACATACCGGTAATCTCTTTTTATAAATCAGCAGAAAACAGCTGCAGGAAATTTTGCTAACTTCCTACAGAAAGCATGTTTCAAGGGTCTTTTTTAAACAGTTTTATTTAATGTTTCATATGCTTTATATTCATCAAAACCCTCAGTGACATCTAGAAACAGATTCCTGTAAAAAGTGCAACTTAAGTCTGGAATCCAACATTTCTTATACTATATTAAATTGACAGCACTGTACTATAAATATATATGTAAGTATGTATGTATATTTAACAAACAGTTATTTTCCCCTTTGGGAAAGTTTGAATAGCAAACTTCCTTGTGCACAAAGAAAGGAGAATTTCGAAGATAAGAAGTTTGAAAATTTGCTATTATATAGTAATTCCTATAAGAAAGAAAACACAGTAAAATTTACTACTCATAGATTGATGAATTAGAAAGAGAATAATGGAGATTTCAGCTCATTATCAATTAATCTGCACTTTTCTTTGGTCTGTGTAAGGTTATGTTATCAGTGGTGGAAATATATAGATCATCATGACTCCTACTCATGATTGCATGCTTTACAATTTTCCTTCTGCAGGACAATATGATAGCAGTACAAATGCATCAACAGTATTAGTCATTATTATTTTATTCTTTTCCATCGACCTTTTATTATACTTTTCCCCCTATGCAAGTGAAAGGTGGCATACATAGGAAATTCTGCTTATTTTATCCTACAAAAAGAACCAGGTGAAGTTATTGGGTTAACTGGCACAAAGCCCATGGTCAATGACGGCTTGAATCTGAGTCCTTCTTCAGTTTAAACACTCTTTTTTTATTTATTTATTTATAATTTAATTTGTATCCCGCCCTTCTCCTCACCGGACTCAGGGCGGCTAACAGCCCTATAAAACAACATTACAATAAATATCCATATTAAAACCAAATTAAAAGAAAATATTCGTAAAGGCCAATCGTTAAAATTACCCTTAAAATTACCCTTTTACATTATATCCAAGAAATCACAAATCAGGTGTTACTCGATATAATGTTTAAATTGTAGAAGGATTCAGATTCAAGCCCTCATTGACCGTGATCTACAGGATGACAATCTGTGCATGCTGAAGCTCCACCGAGATGGAAACTGGATCCCACAGAAACTCAAAAAATTGACTGGAGCACAGTAATGATAATGCCGGAGAGATATTCCAGTTAAAGAGATTGTTCCTAGCCAAATAGATTTATATAACTAAGTTTCCAAGCTTGGGATCCATCTTCCAGTCTTGTCCTTTAATATCAATGGCCTTTGATGATAGAGACTATTCAGGTGTTCATGCAGGCATTCTTTATTTTCAGTTAAAATGAACAGTGTCCTTAGTATTCTCTGAGCTTGGTTGTTTCCTTGCAGATGTTTCATTACCAAAACTAGGTAACATCATCAGTGTTAGTCTAGTCTAGTTACTAGCACTGAAGATGTTATCTAGTTTGGGTAATGAAACATCTGCAAGAAAATAACCAGGCTCAAAGAACACCAAGGACCCTTCATTTCAATCCTGAGCTGTAAATATTTCTCCTTTATTGAAAACAAACGGTGCCGTAATAATTTATAAGAGTAACCATGATAAAAGGGGATCCTCTGAACAAAACTCAGTTCACCTCTGATCATCTTTGAATAGGAATTTCAGGTTCTTGCTTGGAAACATTATAAACGATGATTAATTCATCAAAGCCAAAAATGTTGCCGAGGACCTATAAAAGCAATGGTGCATTTAAAGTCAACAGTTTTATGGGGCTGATAAAATTAAAGCCTCTTTTTGTATTCTTTAACAGTGGGCTTACCAAATCTGATTAGTATGTGAAATAATATCTTTTTATTTTTTTATTTTAATTTTTATTGGTATCCCTGGTTAAGTTAGGTATGCGGAGCAAAGTTGAGGGATATTTATGTCGCAGTTTCTTTTCTTTTTCTTTTGATTTCCACTTACATCTTGCTTCTTCTGCCAGGACTTCACTGTGATTGATGTTCCTCACATGCCTGGTCACAGGCACTAATTAATAAGCCACTTACTCAAACTCCACTTGTAATCCGCAGACTTACACAGCTGCTCAGCATAATTACTGCTTTTAAAGTGTAGTATATTTGCATTTTGCCCCATGTCTTCCACCTTAAATGATGTCCAAAAGTTCTGGTTTAGGCTGCTTTTTTCCCCCGGATATGCATCATCTTTATTTATAGCCAGATTTAGCCTGCTGCAAGTTGCAGATGTGCTCTTAAATCTCGTTTTGACATCTTTCTTTGCTTTTTCTTTTTTTTTTAATGATTTGAAAAGTGTGCATCCTATCTTCTGCACAAGTACTCTTTTTGTTAAATCTAGTCAGCACAGTTGTTTTTGATGGTTTGCTTTGTGTTTTTGTCCCACTGCAAAAGAAGCAAACTTTTGGGTTGTGTGCAAATGGAGACCATGCATTTCATGTGCTGGACACTTCTTTCCGGGCATCAGTAACATTTAGAAACTCGCTTAGCTCTTGCTAAAATTTCTCTGGAGCAAACACCAAGGAAATATGGGAAATGTTCAGCCAGATGAAGCATCCTGAGGAAAATCAAATGCCTGTGCATCTTTGAAGCCTACAAACACGTTCGGATATGAAGCTATCTGTTTTTCTTAGGTATCTGCCAAGCTTCCCATGAGAAGATCATTCACGCCCATTTTCTCCTCCTTCTTCTTCTTACCTTCAAGAGAAACCAGATGATTCTTGACACCTTAGCACAGCGGTTCTAAACCTGTGGGTCGCGACCCCTTTGGGGGGTCGAATGACCCTTTCACAGGGGTCGCCTAAGACCATCGGAAAACACATATTTCTGATGGTCTTAGGAACCGAGACACCGCTCCTCTATCCGTCTCCGCACGGCTTCGAGCTGGGGGCCGTTGCAGCGCCGGATTCATTTCCGTTGAGCATCTTCTAAGAAAGGCTGCGCTGCTTCGCGGCCCTTTCCACGGAGGAGGCTGAACTAAGCTCTGCCGGCGCTGTCGCCCTCTTGGCTCTCTCTCTCTCTCTCTCTCTCTCTCTCTCCCTCCCCGCCTGGAGGCTTCTCCAACCAGGCTGGGCGGAGCCGGCGGAGCAGCCTTCCTGCCCCCCCTCCATGGCCAGCTGGAGCCGGGTAGGCCGGCGACCTTCGGAAGTGAGGCGAGGACAGGCGAGGTGCGCTGAGCCCCGGGCGCGGCGGGTGAGTGGGCGGCATCAGTGCGCGCTTGGAGAGCCCTTAGGGTTGGGGGTCACCACAACATGAGGAACTGTATTAAAGGGTCACGGCATTAGGAAGGTTGAGAACCACTGCCTTAGCAGATAACAGCACTGAGATGATACTGTTCGCACTCAGAAGCTCATCTCTAAATCTAGTGTTGAATGTTAGCTCAGGCTGTCAAAACACGTCCCAGAAGAAGACAGTGGCAACCATTGCTGCCAAGAACACTGCATGGACATGTCTGTGAAATCCTCAGGATTTCAGCCTGCCTTAAAAGAGGCTTTGTGAGACTGAATGTGATGGATGCTCCCTTGATGAGTGAGCAATGAAGGCAGATAGGTATAAAAGAAGGGAGAGATTAAATGCGTTGTGAAATGAAGCCTACCTTTCATCTATGTAAATAACATCTTAGATCACGAAAATAAGAACGTATACATGGAGCAAAGGTATGACAGCTACATACTACTGGATATAATTCATCTGCACAATTTCTAGCCAAAAAAACCAAAAGTTTTCCTGGAGTGCCCTTACAGATGAGTTAAAGGGCTGCAGCGTAAATGGCATAGCTCTTCCATGAGTCACTGCAGTTAATCATACATAATTCCCCTGCCAAATGAACCCAATCAGGCAAGTATCTCTCAGTTTGATAAACAGCATAAGAGCCAGGGGGACCAAGAGATATGTGTTTGTATTCATTGGAGTATATTATTTTTTAAAATATAAGTCTTAAATGTTCATGACATGAAAATATTAAAACTTTGTTGAAGGGTAGGGAGGAAAAGTGAAACGAGAGAGAGAGGGAGAGAGAGAGAAAGAGGAAGGGAGGGAGGGAGGGAGGGAGAGAGAGAGAGAGAGAGAGAGAACAAAAAAGATCAATTTAAGTTTCAAACAGTTTATGCATCCATGAGAGAGGGAAAATAGGGTTAGGGAAAAACTGTGCTGCAACATTTTTAAAAGTTAAGGTTTGGGGATACTCTAGGAAAGAGGAAAAACTCTTCAAAAGTTGAAGAAAAATATATCTTCAAGCTGATGGCTGCTAGGATAAAGATAGGAGGAAATCACCTGTACTTGTTAGCCCATTGGGATGTACCTCAGAGTAGGGGTCCCCAACCCCCGGGCCATAAACCAGGACCGGTCTGTGCCTGTTACCGTGTTTCCCCGAAAGTTAGATTCAGCCCAATAGTAAGCCCTAACTTGATTTTTGGGGGTGGGCCTAATATAAGCCCTACTCCAAAACTAAGCCTTAAAAATCAAGCTAGGGTGGGAGAGCTGCTTGGAGAAGATGGCTATCCAGTCCTCTCTTTGAAGACCCTCAATGAACGGTGACACAACCACTTTATCAGACATCTGCTACATTGGATCTACAACTCTTACCGTCTGGATTCTACTATCTAATCTGTATCTATTTCCTTGTAACCTCTACTTCCTTCTAGCCTTCTACTCTCTAGCCTGAATCTACTTCCTTTTAATATCAACCTTGCTTTTAGCCCTGCTCTCTGAGTAAGTCTATTTCCCTCCTCTAAATGGCAATTCTTTAGATATATGAAAATCGCCTTTCTTCCTGCTTGCTGAACATATCCAGTTCAACTGACCTTCCCCTCCAAACTGGCAACCAAACCTTTGGGAAAGAATAATTTATTATTTATTTAACTATTGTGCCTTCAAAAATCAATACTGTCTCAGAAATCAATACAGGAGAATATTTGTAGCTCAGGGCGGAAATGAGGGGTCCTTGGTGCTCTCTGAGCTTGGTGGTTTTCCCGCAGACGTTTCATGATCCAAACTAGGCAACATCATCAATACTCTACTCAGGGGTAGGCAACCTTGGCTCTTTTATGACTCGTGGACTGCAACTCCCAGAATTCCTGAGCCAGCCACGCTGAGGGGAAAGAGAGAGGTTTCCAAGCTGAGCCATGCTGGCTCAGGAATTCTGGGAGTTGAAGTCCACGAGTCATAAAAGAGCCAAGGTTGCCTACCCCTGCTCTAGATGTTTAGCATTGACGATGTAACCTAGTTTGGGTCATGAAATGTCTGCAAGAAAACCAGTCAGCTCAGAGAGCACCAAGGACCCCCTCATTATCTCAGAAATCTAACACCAAACCCTCATGGAAATTGATGATATCAGGAGAGGCCTCACAAATCAAGGCACTCTAAAATATAGAGAGCATTCATCCTGGGAATTCTGGCAGAAATAATCTCAGCACTTCTGGAGGTCACAAAGAACGAAGAAGGTCAGTGTAAATCTCAGTAAAGAAACTACAAACTAAGTAAGAATTTATCAGTGCAATATTTGAGACAAAACAAAGGGTTCTAACATTGTTTGTGACTTTATTATCAAGGTCATTATCATTAGAAAAGCAGTGAAGAATCTCAGGGTTAGATTAAAAGGAAACAAGAATCTCAGCTCCCATTAAGGTTACTTTTCTTTGTGGGAAAAAAGAATTTAAAATGAGAATATTTAAGCAGATTTGTTAGTTGTTGTTGTTTTTTTTTAAAAAAAACCTCAAGTTTATGTAGACACTGGGCAGAAGTGTTTTCTGAACTAGATACTAGAAATCTAATATTTAATTATTTTAGACATTCACAATTCAGTGATACCTTATAATTTGCCATTTATATCTGAGTCTTTTGCACAGAAAACTCCATTAGTTTTTGTCCTTTGTCAGCTTATTCCTCTGCGGTTAATTTAAATAAAACACAAAAAACAAAGATTTAAACTGCATTTCACTTGATATTAGTGGGAACCCTCCAGTTTTTCCAAAGCAAAATGAGAAATGTCAGCTACTGCAGATAAACTGCTGATAACTACTACTACTTTTTTTAAAAAGCAAAATATCAGAAATGCCATTTGTCATGACAAATTATGCATTTCAGCCTGATTGTGAATACTGAAAGCATTTCCTCTCAATTTATAACATTATCCTCCTGGTGATATGTTGAATGAAAAATGACATAAAGCCAAATTAGAGTTTGTGCATGAGCGCATGAGAGGTTTTGTGTGTCTGTGTGTCTCTCTGTGTGTATGTAAAATATGCATTAATATAGAAATAAGGAAAAGTAGAAAACTGAAAGGAAAAAAACAAGAAAGCCCAAGCAGAAATCTAGAACCTCAAACAGGTTGGGGAGGACAAATATATTGGCAAAGGTTTTATCTGAAAAGGCAGCACCCTTTGAATCCAGGACAAGAAGCAACGGATGGAAATTAATCAAGGAGAGAAGCAACCTAGAACTAAGGAGAAATTTCCCTGACAGTCAGAACAATTAACCAGCGGAACGGAAATTGCCTCCAGAAGTTGTGGGTGCTCCCTCACTGGAGGTTTTTAAGAACAGACTGGACAGCCACCTGTCTGAAATGGTACAGGGCAGGGGTAGGCAATCTTGCCTCTTTTATGACTTGTGGACTTCAACTCCCAGAATTCCTGAGCCAGCATGGCTCAGCTTGGAAACCTCTCCCTTTCCCCTCAGCATGGCTGGCTCAGGAATTCTTGGAGTTGAAATCCACGAGTCATAAAAGAGCCAAGGTTGCCTACCCCTGGATAGGGTCTCCAACTTGAACAGGGGGCTAGACTAGAAGACCTCCAAGGTCCCTTCCAAACCTATTATTCTGTTATTCCTGATAGCACATTGGTTCAATAATTTAACAGTTTCTCCTGAATTTTCAGCCCGTAGGTCCAGCTTCTTCTCAGATGAAGGAAGTGTCTCCCATCCACCCAAATGCAAATCCTCATCCAACCTGTCAGGTTGCAGAGGGCCTCTCTCTCTCTGAGGCTGGGAAGAAGAAGACCCTCAGTGCAAAAAATACGGCAGCCATACTGTGCGACACACCCACATCTCACTCCATCTTGACGTCACTACAAAAATCATGTGACTGATGTGACCAGTGCAAAGTACATTCATTCCTATGACTGCATGATGACAGAGTCACTTGTCCCACAGAGTCACTCCTGCACATGTTGCTAACTTTGATGAGACCAAAACTGATTGGGAAACGTCCTCCAAAAGGGGGGTAGCCAATGAAGGAAGCCTGTGGATCATTCACACTTTGCAGCCGATGCGGCACCTTGTTGGACGGAAGTAGGATACCGCTTTGTGGTTTTCCTTCAAAGAGGTGTTTCGATCGAAGCCTCAATGGAGCAAAAGCCTTGGTTGACAATTGGGAGATTAATTCTGCAAAGAATAATCTCCTTTTCTAGGAAGCTGAGTAACTGAAACCTCTCAGGAAAAAACAAAAGAAGAAACTGGATTCCAGCCTAACTTCAAGGAAACTGCGCAATGTACCAATGATGGGGGGTGGGATTCAAAGCCCTGCTTGCACACTCCTGCCGGATGGAATTGAGCAGTTGGGCATCTTGGAAGTCTCCTCCATTGGAGGAAAGCATATGTCACATCTGTGGGCCTCCTGCGGTTTGAAGGGTAGCAACTGCATGAGCTTGCAGACTCCCCTGGGACTGTAGAAGTAATTATGGAATTCTTGAGATCTTAATCATGATAAATAATGGGAATATTGTCAAAAGTGGGACAGCACTTAAAATCCTACTTGGCTGGCTCCAGGGAAGGAAGACTAGACCATAGTCTTTGAAATTCTAGGAAATGTTATATATATGTCACTATAATATACATCTCTCTCTCTCTCTCTCTCTCACACACACACACACATACACACACTCTTACACACACCCACACCCATACCCACACACACACACACACACACATATATAGACACACACACACCTTTACATACACACACACACTTACACACACCCACACCCATACCCACACATACACACACATATATAGACACACACACACCTTTACATACACACACACATATGTATGTATGTGTGTGTGTGTGTGAATATAAAGGTACAGATAGTGTGTGTATATAAAGGTACAATTGAGCCCCAAATTTATGTTGCTAAGTGAGACATTTGTTAAGTGAGTTTGCTCTATTTTATGACTTTTCTTGCCACAGTTGTTCAGTGGAATCATTGCGTTTGTTAAGTTAGTAACCCGGTGGTTAAGTGAATCCGGCTTACCCCCATTGACTTTGCATGTCAGAAGGTCACAAAAGGGGATCACGTGATCCAGGGACATTGCGACCGTCATAAATAGGAGTCATTTGCCAAGCGTCCGAATTTTGATCATGTGACCACTTTTACCCCCCTTATGTGTATGTGTATATATCTATGTTTTCATTTTCTTTCCTCACGCTTCATTCTCTCTGCCTTTTTTATTTTTTCTTTCTCATGTTTTTCTTAGTATTAGTCTTTAATAATATATATATATTATATATATACATATATATAATAGGCAAAGCTGAATGGAAGAAGAATATAGCCCAACTGCTATGAAAAAGTAACAGGGAAGGAAAATTACAGAGAAATGAGCTGCAGGGAAATCGGATTACTTGGGTTAATTAGAATGTAGCAAAGAGACTCTTTGCTTCTCAGTGACTGGTAATTAAACTGGCTGCTTCTTAACTTCGTTATCAGCTATGAAAATATTTCAGTGCCCAAATGCAGCTGGCTTGTCACATTAAGAGTGTAGGACCAGCTGGATGAATTCTAGACTTTATTATTAACCCATATTATGATGTGTAGACTACTTAAGGGGAAATTATTCCCTCCCTGGGGCGATTTGTATTTATTGAGGAAACAACGTGATGGGTTTATTTTACAAAATCCATATTGCTCACCTTGCAGACGCGGCCCACGTAGGACAGAATGGCCCTGTCGGAGGTGCTGCTCTCTTGGGAAACTTCTCGGAAAAAGAAATAGATTTTGTCATCGTCTGGATTATACGTGTCTGGGATAGGAAAGATTCCAATAAACTTCGCTCCTAAAAGAAATAAAAAATAATAGGAAGAAGGGTAACACCATTTAATTGTATTTTCTCATGCTTTAAACCCACCGAGATGTTGGCAAAACAGCTTTAAATTGACGTATTTCTTCACATCCTCTTCCTCCTAACTGAATTTTTCTCTAGAATTCAGTACTGAACATGTGCAGATAATCCTCGGCTTACCACTATTTGAAGTTACAACAGTGAAAAAAAGTGACATATGACAGGTTCCCCACAGTTATGACCATTGCATCCCTACAGTCATGTGATCAAAATTTGGGCAACCTCACTTTAATGTCTTCCTTTAATGTTATATATTAGCAGTAGCACTAGCAAAAGCCCTTAGACCAGGGGTAGGCAACCTTGGCTCTTTTATGACTTGTGGACTTCAACTCCCAGAATTCCTCAGCCAGGGTGCCTGGCTCAGGAAGTCCACAAGTCATAAAAGAGCCAAGGTTGCCTACCCCTGCCTTAGACTTATGTACCACTTCACAGTGCTTTACAGCCTTCTCTCAGCGGTTTAGAGAGTCAGCCTGTTGACCCCCAACAATCTGGGTCTTTGTTTTATCCACCTCAGAAGGACGGAAAGCTGAGTTGACCTTGAGCCCCGTCAGGATTGAACTCCTGGCTGTGGGAATGCAGAGTCAACCTGCAAACACTGCCCTCTAACCACCGTCCCTCCACGGTTCTAAAATATTATTTTAATATTGAAAATCAGGTATGATTCTCAGCACCACCAGCCTAACAAAATGGCTGGGGACCTAGGATGCGATATAGAATGTAATTATTTGCTCTACCGCACTTCATTAGAGCTTTGCTCCCTTCTGCTTCTGCTCAGTGAAAACAAAACCTATATAAATCTAAACTTGTGGTTCTAACTGGTGCTTTTACACATATATGTCTAACATACAGTTGTATGTTCTCTGAACATAGAACTGAATGGGAGACGTTGGGATCTGCCAAGTTACCTGCAGAAAAATGTCACTAAGATCCCTCTCTCTGCAGACCTGTTCATGACCACATTCAGTCAAACCACGTTCTGAAGCAACGCGTCCCACAGCAGCAGGTTAAGCCTCTTACCGTTTAGCCAGTAGTGTTCAGACATGTCTGTCCTGATGCAGTGTTGGTCTTGCGATGTGCCTAGAGATCGGCTCAGCGCCGTGTCTTTGCCAAGGAAATCCGAAGCAGTTCCAGAGTAAAGATACCCATCTGCAAACAAATATTATTTTAAGATCACGGAGCAGAGATACCGACCTTGAAACCTGTTTCTCAAAGTGGCACATCTTGGTCCTTAATTGTCAACAGCAGAAGTGTTTTGTGCATTTCCAAAACAGCCTTCTCATTATTTCCCCACGGAGATAGGACTTTGCTTTCTTTTCAGAGAAAAAAAATCACATTGGGTGGGTTTTTGTTTTTTTTTCCCCCCTAAGCAATCAATCATTTACTGTAAACTGAGTATTTTGCTGAAGAAACTGTCTCCGTGCTGCGCACGTCATAACTTTGGCCCTAGGATGGTGCAGCCTTTTTGTAGTGTCTTATACATGGTAACCTAATATTCTTTGTTCGTGAATAATGTTCAATACAGCTCAAAAGATACATAAAACCTTTGATTCATGAACTCTGGAGAAACTGTTCCAGCGTTTGGGATTCAGAAAACGCAGGGCAGCCAACCGTCTCTGGAAAGTTCACCGCCTTCCTCTTAAAGGATTCAGAAGCAGAACAGCTCCATATTTGGAATTTTCATCTGCTACTTTCAGTCAATACGAATAAAAAAGGGATATCCAGAGGTGTATGTCTATGAGATTCTGAGTCATT
Source organism: Protobothrops mucrosquamatus (assembly GCF_001527695.2). Taxonomy (NCBI): domain Eukaryota; kingdom Metazoa; phylum Chordata; class Lepidosauria; order Squamata; family Viperidae; genus Protobothrops; species Protobothrops mucrosquamatus. The sequence goes on along the minus strand of NW_015387995.1, from coordinate 109,185 downwards.
CAGGTCCTGGTAACTGGACTTTGTTTCCTTGAAGACGTTTCACTTCTCTTCCAAGAAGCTTCTTCAATTCTTTGGTTCGGTTCAGTTCATTCTTCGGAACTGAAGAAGCTTCTTGGATGAGGAGCAAAACGTCCTCAAGAAAAAAACAAAGCCCAGTTGCCTTTTGAAAAAGCGGTGTGGATAAAAATAAAGTTAAGATTGTGCCCATGATCTCACAACTGTATCTCCATCCCAGTTGTGGATGATAATGATAATGATAATGATAATGATAATGATAATGATAATGATAATGATGATAATAATAATAATAATAATAATAATAATAATGATTGATGATGATAATAAATATAAATAATAATAATAATAATAATAATAATAATAATAATAATAATAATAATAATAATAATAATAATAATAATAATAATAATAATAATAATAATAATAATAATACGAGAAAGAACTGGAGAAGATAACAAAATACAAAGACCTACAAATAGAAATAGAAAGTGTGGCAAAGGCAAGCAAGGGTAGTACCAATAGTAATAGGCGCCTTGGGTGCAATCCCAAAACAACTGGAGCACCACTTGAACACCATCATCGGCATTGACAAATCGCCATTAGTCAATTGCAAAAGGCGGCCTTACTAGGAACTGCTTCCATCCTGCGACAATATCTGTAATACCATCAAACATCCACATCTGCCTATCCCAGGTCCTTGGGAAGGACTCAATAGGCAGACAAAATGCCAAATCCAGTCTGAACATCTGGCTGACTGTGCAATGATCCATAATAATAATAATAATAATAATAATAATAATAATAATAATAATAATAATAATAATAATAATAATAATAATAATAATAATACTCCATTGGTGTTGGGCAGCTAATAAATTTAAAATCAAAAACAAGCAAGGGAGAGATCTATATTTATCAATGCAGTGTGGTAAATGTTACAACATTACAAAATATTTTTTTGCTGCAGCATAATTAGTTCTGATGATAGTTTTCTCTAAACCAATTGTTGCTGAAAAATCAGAACTAAACTAAAAGATCAACTTTCATAGGATCAAAAAGGCTACAAACCATAATGCCTGAGTTTAAAGGACAAAAAGAAATGTATGAATTCGTATACGGATGATTAATCTTTCACTTTTTCATATTTTGCATACCACTTTATTTGCATGTGAGCACACGACACACGTATGTTTATGTGTTTATGAAGAAAGCTTGAAAATACATCTGACGTATTTTCAAGTCTCCGGAAATTTTTTATACCTATCCAACCTTCCAAAATAATTAGGACCATATCAAGGCACTTAACAGCTCCTACACTAGACTCAAATAGTAAGATAAAAGTATTAAGACGTACAGAGAGCCAGTATGGTCTAGGACAGGGGTCCCCAATCCCCGGAGCCACTGTGGCCTTTTTGGAATTGGGCCACATGAGTGGCTGGCTGGAGCAAGCATGCACACAGCTCAACTTGCATGAGTGGTGGGCTGGTGGGCACTCACGTGTGTCGTGCCAGCCTGCCACTTGCGCAAGTTGAGTGGTGCACATGCACACCAGCCCGCCACTCCCTCAGCCCAGTTCCCTTCTCCCCCCCCCAGCTGGGCCGCCAAGCTGCAAAGATTAGGGACTGCTGGTCTAGTGGTTAAGGCATCAGACTAGAAACCAAGAGACCATGAGTTCTGGTCCTGCCTTAGGCACAAGCTAGATCAGTGATGGCAAACCTTTTAGAGACTGAGTGCCCCAAAACCGTCCCCACCCTGCCCTGCATGCTCTGCCCCCACCCCACCCCTGCCCCATCTCCGCCCCACCGCTGCCCTGCCCACCGCTTCCACGGCCTGCTGCAGATCGCTCAGATGGCCCAGTAGTGCCATGGTAGCCACGCCCTCCGCCCACACCCCACAGCATCAACTGAATGCACTGGGGTGCAAGGGTGGCAACCAGCAACCCCCTGGAGGAGAGTCACCCCCGAGCACGGCCTACGAGGAGCAGCGCAGCCAAGGACATAGCAGCTGGGCAGCGGGGACAAGACTCTGCTCTCATGCCCTTCATGTGCAGATGCTGCTGTGGGGCGCGGACAGAGGGCGTGGCTGGCATGGTGCTGCAGGACCACCTGGGCGATCTGCTGTGGCAGGCAGTGGAGGCATTGGGTGGCCCTGTGGGTAGGCGGGGTGTGAGCAGAGCGGGGGGTGGCAGGGGGTGGGGCACTCGGCCTCTAAAAAGTTCACCATCATTGCCCTAAGGTCTCCCTCCCTCAATTCCATACCTATTGAAATCTGATACACGTACAATGATTTTAGGAGGAAAATTATCCACGTAAGCAAAATTGTCTCTGCTGATTTTTACACACGTCTGATCTTAACTTATTAAAACATTTCTTGGCTGGCATTTGTGGATAATTTCATTTTCCATAGTCATCTAATGGTAAAACAAGCCATTTTTATCCAGGATAAATTTACAAAATTAACGCTTTAATCATCCAGTCTGAGTAAATGGGTTGAGAGGAAGAGAAATTGCACTTGGAGGGAATAATCAAGAGCCTCGGTGAGAGAGAGAGAGAGGTGAATAGTTTGCAGAAGAAAAATGCACAAAAGAATGCATAGAAACGAGAGAAGGAAGGAATGTTTGCAACAACAGAAATTAAGGAGAGGTGGATTCAACAGCATGGAAGTAAACTAGAGCGGGATTTATTTTCCTTCTCTCCTGTTTTTCCCACTTATTACTCCCTTCTCCCCCCTCCTGCTTCTTGCATATTGTTGCTTACCCTAAAGAAACACTACTATGGGTGTGTACGTGTGCATTGTTGATGCTACAATATCAACCTTCTTCAAATTGATTTCCTGCAGATGTTTGGATGACAGCTTGGAGATCAACCAAAATATCTGGAGGGCATCAGATCAGGTTGGGTGTTCAGAGGCGGTTTGTGCAACTTATATTTGAAGCATCAAGAAGGAGTTCTAGTTTCCTGGACTTTCTTAACATGCTTTATCTTTTTCTATCAGTGGCTGTGGATGATGGGAAGGAAGATAGGAAGGAAGAAGAAAAGTAGAACATCAGGGTCCAGAAGAAGCTACTTCAGCAAGATAAAACAAGGAACTATTGTCCAACCTAGTGGTTTCCAGGGGATTTATAATAGTAATAATAAAATTGGAAGGGACCTTGGAGGTCTTCTAGTCCAACCCCCTGCTCAGGCAGGAAACCCTGCACCATTTCGGACAAATGGCTGTCCAGTCTCTTCTTAAAAACTTCCAGTGTTGGAGCATTCACCGCTTCTGGAGGCAGGTTGTTCCACTGGTTAATTGTTCTAATTGTTCTTATTTCAATAAATTATATCTTGCATGAATGGAATGGAAGGGTAGGGAAGGGAAGGGAAGGGAAGGGAAGGGAAGGGAAGAAGGGAAGAAGGGAAGGGTAGGGAAGGGAAGGGAAGGGAAGAAGGGAAGGGAAGAAGGGAAGGGAAGATATATACAACAATGATTTTCTTCCTATCCATGGTGCTTGAACAAGTCCAATTTTCTTTTTCTTTCTCTCTCTCTCTCTCTTTCTTTCCTTCTTTCTTTCTTTCTTTCTTTCTTTCTTTCTTTCTTTCTTTCTTTCTTTCTTTCTTTCTTTCTTTCTTTCTTTCTTTCTTTTTTTCCTTTCTTTCTTTCTTTCTTTCTTTCTTTCTTCTTGCAATAACAAAAACACATTCTAGCAAGTAAAAATCCATAAAGAAGAATGAATAGCATAATGAAAGTCTGGCCTATTGACAGACAGACTAAATGATGGATAAGTCAAAGGGCTAAAAGAAGCAACCCATCCCTGTTTTAACTTTTGATGACAAGGTCCTTTCAACACCAGCCTTCTCCTTTGTTCTCCCGCACGGTCTGTTATTTTGTGTAGACCACTTGGGAAAAGGTTGTGATTAAAAAGTAAACTTCAAATAGAGGGAAAAGCATCAGCATCAAAAAGTGCTACGTCTGACATGTGAGAGTCAGCTTTTGAAAAAGAGAATCCGGTCAAGGAAGGATTCGTATTATATGGTTTAATTTGGCATCATTCAATTATTGTTTGCCCTTTTTCAAGAGGAGTTCTCACAATAAACATCCACATGGAAAGAAATTGTGAAAGTTCTCCAGAAAAGTGAAAAGCTTTTGAAAGAGGAATTTCTTTGTGTTGTTGTTTTTTTTCCTGACACTTCTGTGGTCTGTCTCTCCACATATAAAAAACCTGAAGATTAAGGGCTTGGTTTATATTTTACCATGGCTGCAGGGAGTCTACTTTAAGCGGCAGTAGCTCTGACTGGGGTGGGAAGCTCCTCTACAGCTTTCGTGGAAAGCATGAGAGGTTCCCAATCCAGATGTTTGTGGTGATGTACGGAAAGCTTTGCAGGCCACAGTAGGAGCACTCTACCATCTTAAAACAGTTTATTATAGGATGGCATGCGGAGGCCTTTAATTTGAGTTGGCCCTGGATAAGGAGTGCCAGGGTCAAGCTAAAGTCACAAACAACCTATATCTAAATCACAATATAGAACGAGTGTTTTCCAATCCAGATCTCCACTGCTTCTTGAATTAAAACTGGAGAGTTCAATTGAGTTAGAAATAAGTCCTGAATTGGAGAGACATAGTGAGAAGACATCCATCTCTTTGTAAGCCTCTCCTCCTCCTCCTCCTCCTCCTCCTCCTCCTCCTCCTATTCTTTGCCCTTCTGGTGGACTCGACCATTGTTAATTGATATTGTTGTAGTGATCTAATTAGATCTGTACTGATCTAATGCACTGTCACAAATTCAGATTCCTTGCCTTGGCCAGGCAATCCAAAGGTGCCAACTGTGTCCCAAATATGGGAAAAGAGGTGAATGTTACACCTACAGGGGTCCTTTCAGAGGGTGACTAGAAAAACCAGGATTTATTGATTATGATTTGCAAATCATCAGTATTGTGGCCACTATCAGCAAGAAACTAGAGCCCAATGGTTAATGACCTAATGGGCAAATTGTGTATCTCTAAGAGACACGATGTCCTAACTGCAAAATAATCAGCTTTAAGGATGCTCATGCAATCCTTAATTCTTCTTTAAATGGCTATCTAGGTAGCTAGCTGGCTTTGGATTAATGGTATATAACCAGGCTTGCCTAATAAAAGTTAAATTGAAATATATAAACAGGTCTGGTTGCTTCTGACAAGCTCTTAATGTGATTTTGTTTACCAGATCCTGCTATAATCTGTTCTGTTGCGAGGAGATATATTATTATGTGTACATCCAGGGTGCAGCTTACAAGATATGATTCAATTCAATTCCACCCGGTGACCCATAAATTTCCTCCATGCACAATTTTGTTTTGAAGCTTGATTAGTGGATTTCTAACAGTTTTAAGACCAGAGAAAAGTGATTATATTTAATTGGCAAAGACTCATTCTCAGATAAGGGGATTTTCAGTTCAGTTTTCCGAATCTCTAGTATTAGAAACATACTTTAGGAAGTAAGTGAATCAGAACTTAGCTTTATAGATTCAACTTTAGTTATCTTAAGCTTCCACTAATTCAACTCTTTAAAATGTCATCTGCCCTGTGACATTTCCAAAGAGGACAAGATATCTTGAGAAATTTGCTATCTACTGGAATCTCATCAAGAAAAGAAAGCTAGAGATTCTACCAATAATCATTTTTTAAAAAAATCTTGTACTACTACTTTGAAAAAGTAAGGCATTTCAAGATAGACAATCCCTACTGTTTTGGGTTCTTTCTTTCTTTATTTATTTTTTTAAAAAAATAATGGATGACTTAGACCTTAGGAAGGTCAAGATTCAGAATTATCCACCTCATTATCAGAGAATAAAGGGCAGATATTTATCATATTCTCTTTTTGAACTGTGACCAATCCTTCAAAGAAACAGACTATAACATCTCTTCTGCCATAAATTAAACAGGGAAAAAATGTCAGGTACAGTTCTTTTTATCTTACAACAAGATATTATAACTTGATGGACAAGTTAAATGAAACTGGGCCAAAAAAAAAAAAAAAGTAGGAAAGGAGCAGTGTGTCAAAGGAAATTCTTGCTAGCATTGAAGTGAAGAGATTAGTCTAGCATTCCAGGATGGCAGATATTTGACTCCACCAAATATGATTCTAAGGCAGGAAGAAGACAGAGCGATATTGTGCTTTGACATAGTGCTTTAGGCTAGGATTTTAGCAATACAATAAGGGCAGGCTTTTCTTCCACATGAAATGCACTTAGCACAGAGACTGAAGAGTACAAATACAGCCATGTATAAATACAAGCTAGGGTTTGGCCAGAGAGTTCTCGGACTTGCATTTTTTTTCTGCAAATTTCTCTGATTTTCATCGGAATAGCCGCGCTTCTCTAGTTTTGCAGTGTAGTTCTCTGATTAAAAACAAACAAACACACCAACAGTCATACATGGGGCACAGCCCAGACAAAAATGTATAGATTCGTCAATATAGACAAATCGGTATTGAAACCTGAGCCATAGTAGACACTCAGACAGGCTTTTAAAGAAGTTAAACAGACACAAAAAAATGAGGCAAAACACATCGTGTGAAATGGAAAGATTCGGCCATTCCTAATTGAAGGGCTGGGTAAATTCATCTCATATTTTTTTTTTAAGCATAACGTATCTGCAGGCAGATCCCTGAATTTCGATTCTTTCCAAACCTTGTAGTCTTAAGATCCCTTTCCCTGGAGTTTCTCAGAAGCTAATCTACAACACTATGGTTGAAAAAGCTTTGTTCCATCATTGATCAATAGTCTTAGATGTTGTTCTTCAGGATGTGACTTTAAGGCTAGAAAGAAGGTCAGTTTTAGAATTAATGCCCTCACGGTCCAATTCTTAATATTACATTCTGGTAGAACAGTGATGGCGAACCTTTTAGAGACTGAGTGCCCAAACTGCAACCCAAAACCCACTTATGCATCGTCGAGTGCTGGGTGGGTGTGGCCCATTGGCTGGGTGTGACCAATTGGGTGGGCGTGGCCAATTGGGTGGGCATGGCTGCAGTGGTAACGGCAGACTGGGTGGGACTAAAGAGTTCAATCAATCAATTCCAACTTTGCAAGAACTTTTTTTTCCCGCGAGAAGTTGAAATTGACTGATTGAACCTTTTTTTTTTTTTGCACATGGCGGCGGAGGCCTAAAGTGAAAAGGTTTTATAAAACCCAGCTGAAGGCCTAGGACTGGGGCGACGACACACATGCCCACAGAGAGGCCTCTGAGTGCCGCTTCTGGCACCCGTGCCATAGGTTCGCCACCACTGTGGTAGAACATAACAAACCAATTGCATTTCTGTTGCTAGGCTTAAGCAACAGATTTCATACACTTCAATTGTGTTAATCTCTGAACTTGAATGGTGCAGTTTTCCTATGCCTACATGAATAATCTTAATCAGCCATTTATAATAATCTCCTTAAAATAGAGTTTATTTTAAAACAATTAATATTTGTTTACATGCAATCTAGATTGTCAGATGGCCGTACATTTTAAAATCTTAACATTTGCAATGGAAGCTAAGAGTCTCTCTCTCTCTCTCTCTCTCTCTCTCTCTCTCTCTCTCTCTCTCTCTCTCTCTCTCTCTCTCTCTCTCTCTCTCTCTCTCTCNATACTTTAGGAAGTAAGTGAATCAGAACTTAGCTTTATAGATTCAACTTTAGTTATCTTAAGCTTCCACTAATTCAACTCTTTAAAATGTCATCTGCCCTGTGACATTTCCAAAGAGGACAAGATATCTTGAGAAATTTGCTATCTACTGGAATCTCATCAAGAAAAGAAAGCTAGAGATTCTACCAATAATCATTTTTAAAAAAAATCCTGTACTACTACTTTGAAAAAGTAAGGCATTTCAAGATAGACAATCCCTACTGTTTTGGGTTCTTTCTTTCTTTATTTATTTTTTTAAAAAAATAATGGATGACTTAGACCTTAGGAAGGTCAAGATTCAGAATTATCCACCTCATTATCAGAGAATAAAGGGCAGATATTTATCATATTCTCTTTTTGAACTGTGACCAATCCTTCAAAGAAACAGACTATAACATCTCTTCTGCCATAAATTAAACAGGGGGAAAAAAGTCAGGTACAGTCCTTTTTATCTTACAACAAGATATTATAACTTGATGGACAAGTTAAATGAAACTGGGCCAAAAAAAAAAAAAAAAGTAGGAAAGGAGCAGTGTGTCAAAGGAAATTCTTGCTAGCGTTGAAGTGAAAGAGATTAGTCTAGCATTCCAGGATGGCAGATATTTGACTCCACCAAATATGATTCTAAGGCAGGAAGAAGACAGAGCGATATTGTGCTTTGACATAGTGCTTTAGGCTAGGATTTTAGCAATACAATAAGGGCAGGCTTTTCTTCCACATGAAATGCACTTAGCACAGAGACTGAAGAGTACAAATACAGCCATGTATAAATACAAGCTAGGGTTTGGCCAGAGAGTTCTCGGACTTGCATTTTTTTTCTGCAAATTTCTCTGATTTTCATCGGAATAGCCGCGCTTCTCTAGTTTTGCAGTGTAGTTCTCTGATTAAAAACAAACAAACACACCAACAGTCATACATGGGGCACAGCCCAGACAAAAATGTATAGATTTGTCAATATAGACAAATCGGTATTGAAACCTGAGCCATAGTAGACACTCAGACAGGCTTTTAAAGAAGTTAAACAGACACAAAAAAATGAGGCAAAACACATCGTGTGAAATGGAAAGATTCGGCCATTCCTAATTGAAGGGCTGGGTAAATTCATCTCATATTTTTTTAAGCATAACAAATCTGCAGGCAGATCCCTGAATTTCGATTCTTTCCAAACCTTGTAGTCTTAAGAACCCTTTCCCTGGAGTTTCTCAGAAGCTAATCTACAACACTATGGTTGAAAAAGCTTTGTTCCATCATTGATCAATAGTCTTAGATGTTGTTCTTCAGGATGTGACTTTAAGGCTAGAAAGAAGGTCAGTTTTAGAATTAATGCCCTCACGGTTCAATTCTTAATATTACATTCTGGTAGAACAGTGATGGCGAACCTTTTAGAGACTGAGTGCCCAAACTGCAACCCAAAACCCACTTATGCATCGTCGAGTGCTGGGTGGGTGTGGCCCATTGGCTGGGTGTGACCAATTGGGTGGGCGTGGCCAATTGGGTGGGCATCGCTGCAGTGGTAACGGCAGACTGGATGGGACTAAAGAGTTCAATCAATCAATTCCAACTTTGCAAGAACTTTTTTTTCCCGCGAGAAGTTGAAATTGACTGATTGAATCTTTTTTTTTTTTGCACACGGCGGCAGAGGCCTAAAGCGAAAAGGTTTTATAAAACCCAGCTGAAGGCCTAGGACTGGGGTGACGACGCACGTGCCCACAGAGAGGCCTCTGAGTGCCGCTTCTGGCACCCGTGCCATAGGTTCGCCACCACTGTGGTAGAACATAACAAACCAATTGCATTTCCGTTGCTAGGCTTAAGCAACTGATTTCATACTCTTCAACTGTGTTAATCTCTGAATTTGAATGGTGCAGTTTTCCTATGCCTACATGAATAATCTTAATCAGCCATTTATAATAATCTCCTTAAAATAGAGTTTATTTTAAAACAATTAATATTTGTTTATATGCAGTCTAGATTGTCAGATGGCCATACGTTTTAAAATCTTAATATTTGCAATGGAAGCTAAGAGTCTCTCTCTCTCTCTCTCTCTCTCTCTCTCTCTCTCTCTCTCTCTCTCTCTCTCTCTCTCTCTCTCTCTCTCTCTCTCCTCCAAGTCCTTTTAGATAGTACAAACCTTTGTTCTATGCATGGATATTTATTTGTTAATTGGTGAGGTTTATGCCCAGCTTTTTTAGGAGCTCAAGATGGCTTCAGTGATAGAAATTGGCAGGCAGAGCATAGCAAGATGTATTTTCCAAGATAATTCAAGAGATCAGCCAAGCAGGTGTTTTCGCAAGCTGCCCTAGAAACTAGAAAAATCTACTGAGCTTGCAAATGTTTTCTAGCTAAGGAAAGCATCTGCTCTTCTGATTATTTTTACATGCAATGCAATGAAAGGCGTCTGCTGCTCACTCATGAAGCTTCTCAGGAATATGAATTACTAAACACATCTGTGAGGCCGTACCAGGAAACACTGGCCTTGCTCCAAAGTTTTCACTTAATCATAACTAAACAGTATCATTTTACTGTAACAAAAATGATACGATGTTTTATTGATTATAATGTATGGACCCACCAGAAGGAAGGCTTTCTTAGTTCCAGCCCTGCAAGGTAGGACATGCTTCCAGAACTTTCCTTCCACCTCTGCCCCTAATATATTTCCAAGGAAGATATCTTGCTCCCATAATGTACACTGATTCAATAATGGTCAATCTGAGCAGGTAAGCATCTTGATCTGAAAGAAGGAGCTTCTGGAGAACGTAGACCTCTGCTCCAGGACTTGCCTTATTTTTTCCCAGTTTGACCAGTTTAGCAAAGACTAACGGTGGCCAATCCAGTCTAGTTATTAAGAGATCCAGCGGAAAGGAATAAAAAAAAAAGCAACACATTTTGAAAGAAAAGAAAAACTAGAAGAAAACCTCAAAAAATTATCAATCTTAGCCAAATGAATGAAAAAAAAAAATCACCTCTGAGTTCTTACCTGCCATGACAGATGCAAAAGGCTGCTGAGGGTCAAAGGGACATTTCAGTCTGCCAGATTCCAAGTTGTGAGAATTAAATCTGAACGTGACATCCTGCATAGAAAGAAGACACGTCCATTAGTTCAATGCTTCAGGTGGGAGGCAGTCTGTATTTAAAGAGAGTCAGTTGTTATACTGTTGAATTAGGACTGAGAAGATCCAGAGTCTGAGGAGACCCAGGAAACACCTCAGCCATGGAGGTTCTGGAGCTGATTTGGTTCCCGGCCCTACTTTTTTTCTCTGTTGGGAGAGAATATTGAAGGAAAGAGTGTTATGTACTTCCTCTTGGAGTTAAAGCCAGATAAAGAAGAGAAGAAGAAGTAAAGTAGATTATGAGTTTCAATCTGCTTTACAGATGTCTGTAACTAATGTAGAGTTTGCATGCAGAGCTCTGTTTGAAGAAGCTCAATTCCTAAGAGCCTTTGTTCAAATGCTCTTCACCCTTCCCTGAGTTGACACAAAGCTCTACAGATACATTTGCTGTCTCCACCACTGATTTTTCCTGTCAGAAAAAAAGAGAATATTCTCTTTTAACACTGGTACAGCTGAGGATGGGCCAGGAAAGAGCTGAATAGAATATTCTAGCAAGGTGGCTGAGAAAAAAAAATTGCCAATTGGGTGCAAGTGGAGACATGATTAATTTGGTCCGCGTACACCTCCATTGACTACACTGATATAATTATAACCAAACACATAATTATATGTATTTTAGACCAAAGCTAGCCTAGTTAGCACTTCCCTTGCCTATATTCTGGCTACATAAAGACAGTTTGCCTCAGTCATAACCTACCTGTCCAGCAGTGACAGAGTAAAAGAAATGCCGCAAAAGAAAACAGGCTTTTAAAAGCAACCCAGAAAAGTATTTTCAGTTTTGTAGAAAGGACGGAGGGTGCCAGAGCAATTCAGTTACGCTTCAATGCAGAACTGAGCCGAGTTACGCAACCTAACAACCGCCAGCAAATGTTTGGAGCTCCGGTTCTTCTCGTTTCCAATTGGCCCAACTCATTTATAATGCATTCGGTCCAAATTAATCATTTTAAATGGTGCCCTTCCCAGGTCAGCGCATAAAGAAGAACTGGGAAGGAAAAGAAACAAAGGGCTATGAACGGCGTTTTCCCTCTGGAATCTCCATGATCCAAAATGGCATCTCTTTAATGCTGAGCAGAACAAAGATCAGAGAAGAGCCTTTGGTTGTGGATGGCTACAACTCTCCCAGAATTATGCCCTCTTAGAGAGCTATCAGCTGGCCAGTTTTCTCTGGGAAACTTAACAAAATGAACAGGACAGTGACAGCTTCTAATCCTTCTGCACTTACATCGGTGTGTTTATTATAGGTATGGCCAAGAGACTTCTATGGAATTTAGATTAAATTTGGCATGAACTTTAGTGGCAGCCAGCCTAGACTCGTAATCTCATCGTGCAAAAATATGCGAACTTCTTGGAAAAGGATTTAGAAAGCTTAAAATCAGGTCGAGAAGGAATCTGCTCTCCAGCCAGACATTTATTTTTTCTACAGAACGTTATCGGCAGGTAGCCCTGAGGCTGACCAGTAGGTAGGGAGGGAAGAACGGGCGGCATCGAGATTAGAGTCTAGACACCGCCAAGAAATTGTGGTCATATTTCTTGATAATTAACAAAATTAATATAGCGGTTACCTAGCCTTTCCAAGATACAGAACAAAACAGAAAAAAAAGTGGTGCTACTGTAGGTTTTCTTTATTTATGCAGAGGAAAAAAAATACAGTTCTAAGACAACAGAGATAAAGTATTTCTACTTTGCTTTCCGTTTTGGTTTAGTCGCAGTGTTTCTCAACCTTGGCAACTTTACGATGTGTGGACTTCAACTCCCAGAATTCTCCAGTTAGCGTTGCTAGCTGGAGAATTTTGGGAGTTGAAGTCCACACATCATAAAGTTGCCAAGGTTGAGAAACACTGGATGATGACCAAATGTTTCAGTTTCACAGCAGATGTTTAGTAACAATTTTCCTCCTCCTCCTCCTCCTCCTCCTCCTCCTCCTCCTCCTCCTCTTCCTCTTCCTCTTCCTCTTCCTCCTCTATCTCCATCTCCATCTCTATAACTATTGAATATGTACTTTGCAATTCTAATTTCACCTCTCATCTATAATGCTGAGAGATGGACAATATACACAGAGTGGCTTCAAGGAGAAACTTCGCTCAGCAGGCATCAAAAGTAGAATGATCCAGCTTCAGACCGAAGAATCTGCCCAGAGCCTATTCAGAAAGGATTCGGCATTTCCCTTTCATTTATAACCACCCCCTGCTAGCCGAAGGTCCTGTAAGGCATCCAGGCTAAAATGTGCTCTTGAGGCTATTAATCATCTGATAAAAGCAAGTCTGTACCGAACCACATTAATCACCTCATCTGAGCCAGAGGTTTGCCAACATACCAATATTCAAAGATGTGAGAACATGAGTTCTTACATGATTTGGTAAAAACGTCACACCCGCCTGGTTGTCAGCAGTGGCTGTCAGATCATTTTTATAAGGCCTTAGATTCTCTCTCGCTCTCGCCCTCTTTTTTAAATTTTCCACGGAAATGATGGATGCGAGGAAAAGTCATGGCCCATTTGGGGAAGGATTAAATTACCTCTTTGTGTGTTCCAAGCTCAATGTAGCCACAGACTGGGTGAAAAGCTCCTGTACCGCAGACATAAACATGAGTCTTGTTGTAGGGCTGAAGGACTCTGATAAAGTTGGCACATTCTGTCTATTGTGAAAAGAAGCACAGACCATATCAACTATTATTAACCTCCAGAGGACAGTTCAATATGCCATACAATGCTAAGGGAAGATACAAAGGACCCTGAGCAAATTGCATTTATCTTGTAAGATTACCAGCTTGTGAATAGAGTTCATTATATTTAAAAATAACCGTTGCTCTCACACCCTGCTTGGAGTTTTTTGTGTCGCCTGAATCAATAAAGCATTGCTACTCTCCCGAGAAAGGAGACTCACAAGGGGATGGAAAGGATAATGAAAACTGGTGCACCTCTTTGAACACCCACTTGCTTATTGTACCCATGAAAGCTCAAACAATGGGCCTGCTTGTGAATTATAACAAGGTCAAACCGAACTGGCAGGAAGATGGACACACGTAGCAAGATGTGATAGGAACAGACAATGGCAGGAAAAAACGGATATTAAGCAGCTTCATCTCAGAAGACTTACAAACATATTGATTGCTCATCGGATTGGTTTTGATGTTTGAATTTAGCAGATTTATTTTTTTTTTCATTCCCCACCTTCTCGAATTAAAAGTTCTCTAGAGTAGGTTTCTGATTACCCTGTGGGAACTAACCATTCCTTTATGCCATCTCCGGAGGCGCTCTCTTTAAATCAACCACAAAGGACAGCAAAAACTGGGCTCTTTGCTGTCATATCAATTTGGAAGTCTTCCCTTCTTCGTGTCCTGTGCTCAGGTCTTGCTCAAGTTCGGCAGAAATCAAAAGAGTTGAGGAACAGACTGTGCCTGAAGTCAACTCCTGTTGACTTCAGAGGACTGATGGTGGAAACTGGGGATCTGCTTACTGCAGATTATTCTCTAATGCAGGCTGCCCTTTCGCTTTAAGCCAGTGTTTGTCACACAGCAGCGTCTGAGCGTGTCTGCGTGATTATTGTCCTCAAAACTCATCCCGTAGCCTTCCCCAACATCTGCTGGGTCAGATCCCTGATTAAAAATATTTGTTAGAAGGAGAATACAAAGGAAGCCTGCCTTATCACAGATTTCCCTCCTATTCATTAATCACACTGGGGGCATTTCCAGGCAGAGCAGCATACAGCAACTACCATTACTACTTTTTTCTTTTAATAACTTTCATTTGAATTTTGGATGTATTTCACAGCCCGCCGTGCAGCAAATCCCTTATTCTGCAAGAAATATGGATAGAGATACCAGGATTTTTTGGAACCAGAAAACTTCTCTTCGTGATCCGAACTTTTTGACTTATCCTTCTGTTTTCTCAAGTACAGCCAACTTGGTCAGAAATGGCAGAGCCACACAGCAGAAGCACCAGCAAGTCGGGCAGAATTCATTTTTACAACTCATTTATCCACAATCCTTCTGGAGTGGCCGGCAACAGGAAACATCCCTGAACCCCACATTTTAAGTGTCGCTGGTCTCAGTAGAAATCAAGGCCTTCCAAAAGCAGGACTTTTACAAGTCAAAGCTGCAAAGGGCACATTGTAAAAGCAGGTCACATGGAAACTTGGAAGAAAGTCCAGGCAGATGGATCCATGTCGTAGTGGGTGGAGTGGCCAGAACTGGCTGGATAGTGTTTTACTAGCCCAGGGGTAGACAACCTTGGCTCTTTTATGACTCGTAGACTTCAACTCCCAGAATTCCTGAGCCAGCGTAGCTGGCTCAGGAATTCTGGGAGTTGAAGTCCACGAGTCATAAAAGAGCCAAGGTTGCCTACCCCTGTACTAGCCAGACAAAAACCCCATGATTAGCTGAGCAGGATGGGGCATATCAGCATGGCTTGGTAGCGGAGGAAGTCTCTGTGAAACACAGACCGCTCTTTGGCTGCCCGTTGCTTGCTCGTTCCAAAGGATGTGGTCTAGAAGGGATGCTGAGGCCCAAGGAGAAAAAGATTGCTGCAACCCTCATCTGGCTAGGTCTACAAGGGTGAACTAAAAAAATGTCACTACAGGAAAGGGGAGAGGGAAGGCATGCTCCACCACTATTCCTGGATCTTGAGACGATCTGAAGTTTCCTGCAATCTAGGAATAAAATGGCACCTGTAGATGTGAGGGAAAGTTCATCTCAACCATCTGCCATGAGAAGGGATGGAGGGAGAGGGAGAGGGGGAGAGGGGGAGAGGGAGAGGGAGAGAGAGAGAGAGAGAGAGAGAGAGAGAGAGAGAGAGAGAGAGAGAGAGAGAGAGAGAGAGAGAGAGAGAGAGAGAGGACATAGTTCAGACAGAACAGGAAGAGAGTGGCATTCAGGCACTGCATCAAACAAATACATCATAATGAAAATTTGTCTACAGTGAATTCTCAACAGCTAGATTGGCCTCAAAGGGAGGACAATCGGCTGGAAAATCAATTTAAGTCACTTATGGTGTGGGAGTCTGAGAAAAGATCTGGCAGTTGATGTTACTGAAGATGTTTCAATATTGACTTTGAAGAGGGACAATATAGGCTGAAAAAAAGGGGGAAAAAATACGTCCAGGTGATGTATGAGAAGAAGCAGGTTTCGGCTTTTTCAATTCCATCTTCCTTTCTCTCTTTCTGATCATTCTAAAGTGGCCTCTTGCAGCAAATTACATCTTCATAACGTTTCCACTACAATATTCCACATATTGTAATGTCATTAGGGGATTAACGACGAAAGAGGGTTTTTTTAGCAAAAAGAAACAAAATTCAGAATACAAGAAGGAAACATAAAAGAGAAAGGAGAGTGAAATGAAATAATTCAAGTTTCAAAAAAAAAAAGCATTCTGATCCTTCTTCAATATGCATTGGTCAGCCTGCGCCCAAAACCTTGTGTCTAATTCTGGACATCACATTTTAGGAAGGCCATGGATGAACTGCAGCTTGATCAGAGATTTCATTCCAAAGAATGGAAGGGTTGAATGTAGTTGGGCTACAAAGAAGAGAAACCCACAAGAAGCCATGATAACTTTGTCTAGCATCATGTAGAAGAAGATTGGACAGGATTACTCAGATTTTTTTTCCAGAAGACAAAACAACAACAACATGGGTTTAAACCAGGAATGTCCAACCTCGGCAACTTTAAAATCTATGGACCAATGCCCAGAATTCCTCAACCAGTCTTGCTATCTGGGAATTGAAGTCCTTGAGTCTTAAAGTTGCCACGGTTGGACATTCCTGGTTTAAACCGTTAGATTCTGATTAAGGAGAGGCTGGATAGTTATTTTTGTATCTCCTGGACTAGATGAACTTAAGATCCTTTTCAAGTTATCCACTCTTATTCTGTGAAATAATAAATCTTGGAGGGAACAAAGAATATATTCAAGTGGGTTTTCCATGACAAAGGACAATAATGCTTTTTTTTTCTTCTGTCTGATTTCCATTTGCATGATTGGGCTGCCATGAGATGGCGGTGTGGGCTAACTACTCTTGGCCAAACCAACATCTGAATGCAACATCTTCTTACAGGCCCTGTCGGTGTCAGGAGCAAAGAGATTTAAAAGCATTGAAAGATGCAGAAGAAATCTTCAGCACAGCACGAATCCAAACAAAAATGGCTCCTGCTTTGACGGTGGCAACACTTTTGACTAATCGTTTTATTTATTGCTGCAGGAGAAATTAATGAGCTTCTTTTTGTGGTAAAGGACACACAGCCCTTTAAGTGCAGCCAGCAGCAAGCCCCTTCTATTTTAGGGTTTGGGGTGGTGCAAACTGGGCTGAGTAAACCATGAGTCAGATAACCCTCAGAGACGACGTTATGCCAACACCACCATGAGATCAACAGCAGAGACTTTGCTAGATCAAATAAAAGAGAAGTTAACAACCAATTTCATTTCAAGTCACCTGATTCCACCAATGTACAGATTGTAATCGTAAAACTGAGGGGGGAAAAAATAAAATATACTTACATGGGCATCTTTCCCGGCTAGTTTACATAAATCCACTTTTTCCTTTGCTGCGGGCCAAAATATCTGCAATTCATTTAGAAACGGGTCTTAGGATCAGATGATTTTGTTATTCTTGACTTAAAATATATTTATACATTCACTTCTCTATTACATCAATGCAAGCATGATACAGTATATGACTAAACCTCCACCACCCTCTGTGCAGGCCCAGACCTACATTAGGGAAGGAGCTGGCCTAAAACATGGACAGGACCCCTGGTGACCCTCCCCAGCTGAAAGATGTCATTTGACCCCCACAGCAATCCCATGAATAAAGACTAATTTTGCAAAGATTTCAGGCATGGACAAGAACGATGCGTAAGTTTTTAAAACACTGATTGTCACCGGATTTTCCTGGCTTTCACTATGCTAAAATCCTATGTGAAAGAAGGTAAAATATTTAACAAGCATTAAGCACATTCAATAAAATAAAATATGAAATCAGCAGCTACATTTAAAATTAAAATTCTTATATAAAGCCCTGCAAGCATTAAAAATGGTTTTGCCTCATGGAGAAGCATCCATTAGTTGGGTGTATTATCTATATCTCAAAACATATATAATTGCGGGGAAATGAAATGCCTGAATACCTTAAAAAATTACATTTTGTCTTCCATGTCCTCCTCCTATTTCCCACCCAACTGCCTTAGATTATTATTTTTTCCCTTTTTTTTAAAAAAAGGGTTTTATTTCATTTATTGGGTAGTTTAATTTAGGGCTTTATTTTTGAGAAAGACTAGGTCTAAGAATACTGTTCCCAGATTACATTCTATGCCTACATCAAAGCATGCCTTGATAATTAATGACTGTAAAAATAAAGATAAAAAACACTTAGAATAAACTTTGAGCTCTGTTACTCACATTCACTTATAACAATACTTAGTTGTAAATATATACAACTTTATGATGTAATCACTATTTAGGCCTACTCAAGAGTATGAATGGGGCCTGGTCCCTAAGGATGTACATTTTGCTATCGCTAGAAAAAATTGTGCCAAGTTTATTTATTTATTTATTTATTTATTTATTTATTTATTTATTTATTTAATTAATTAATTAATTACATTTATATCCTGCCCTTCTCCTTGCGGACTCAGGGCGGCTAACAATTAGATAAAATACAAAAATACAATACACCTTTAAAATTAATTAAAAAGAAATATTTAAATCTAATCTGATTAAAAATAGTTAAAACCCCTTTAAAATCCCTTTAGGCCAGTCCCACAAGCTGGAACAACCATGTCTTGAGGGCGTGGCGGAAGGAAGGGAGATCAGGGATCACCCTGATCTCTGGGGGCAGTTCGTTCCAGAGGGTGGGAGCTCCCACAGAGAAGGCCCTCCCCCTTGGGGTCGCCAGCCGGCACTGTCTGGCTGACGGCACCCTGAGGAGACCCACTCTGTGGGAGCATACATGTCGGTGAGAGGTAATCTGTGGCAGGAGGCGGTCTCGAAGGTAGCCAGGTCCGATGCCATGGAGCGCTTTAAAGATGATAGTCAACACCTTGAAGTGCACCCGGAAGGCCACCGGCAGCCAATGCAGCTCGCGCAAAAGCGGCGTAACATGGGAGCGACGAGTCCCTCCCAACACCGCCCGCGCGGCCGCATTTTGAACTAGCTGGAGCCTCCGGGTGCTCCTCAAGGGGAGCCCCATGTAGAGAGCATTACAGTAGTCCAGGCGGGAAGTGACAAGGGCATGAGTGACCGTGCATAAGGCGTCCCGGTCCAGAAAAGGCCGCAACTGGTGAATCAGGCGAACCTGATAAAAAACCTGACAGTTTATAACTGTCGTTCAATGACATAAATTTTAAATTTTGGCTTTGATTTCAACTGTATCCGTTTCATTCTTATTGTTTATGTTCTTTTTTTTCCTTCAGATTGTTGCAAACTACCTTCAAAGATGGTATAAAAACAAAAGGGCAGGGTGTGAATGATCCCAGTGCACATATCTCAGGGGCTGCCCCAAAGAAGAGGGAGTCAAGCTATTCTCCAAAGCGCCTGAAGGCAGGACAAGAAGCAACGGATGGAAACTAATCAAGGAGAGAAGCAACCTAGAACTAAGGAGAAACTTCCTGACAGTTAGAACAATTCACCAGTGGAACAACCTGCCTCCAGAAGCGGTGAATGTTCCAACACTGGAGGTTTTTAAGAAGAAACTGGACAGCCATTTGTCCAAAATGGTATAGGGTTTCCTGCCTGAGCAGGGGGTTGGACTTGATTACCTCCAAGGTCCCTTCCAACTACTACTACTACTACTACTACTACTACTACTACTACTACTACTACTACTACTACTACTACTACTACTACTAATTATTATTATTATTATTATTATTATTATTATTATTATTATTAGTATTATTGTTGTTGTTGTTGTTATTATTATTATTATTATTATTATTATTATTATTATTATTATTATTATTATTATTATTATTATTATTATTATTATTATTATTATTATTATTATTATTATTATATTCTGGAGAGAGAAAGAGAAGTTCCCTCAGAATGGGCTCTAGCACGAGTCTCAAAGCTTGGAAGAATAAAACCTTTAGTCCTGGTGACTGACTTGCACTGGATCCTGAGTTGGTTTAGCCTTTAGAAACATCAACCAAGTCATCACCCTTTTTGAAATAGGCTGATTCTCTCTTGTTCTAGATCACAGGACATAAGCTTTTGGGAGGCAGATTCAAAGTGACTGTTGGGGGATGGAAGGAGCCTTTATAATATAGTACCGTATGATCAATCCAGAAGGCTGGTGGCTTTCTTCACCAAGCGGAAACTAGATCAGTGATGGCGAACCTTTTAGAGACCGAGTGCCCAAAAACTGGCTCCGTCCCGCTTCACCCCCGCCCCCATTCCACCCCCACCCCGTCCCCCACCCCACCTGCCCACAGGGCCACTCACCGCCTCCAGGGCCCGCTGCAGTTTGCCCAGGCAGCCCAGCAGTGCCATGGTGGCCACACCCTCTGCCCGCGCCCCACAGCATCAACTGTGCGTGATGGGGTGTGAGGGCAGAGTCTTGTCTACGCTGCCTGGCTGCCATGTCCTTGGCTGCGCTGCTCCATATGGGCCACACTTGGGGGCGACTCTCCTCCCAGGGGGTTGCTGGTGAGGAGGGGATCACAGGGGGAGGGCGAGGCTGGGGCAATGGCACGTGTGCCCACAGAGAGGGCTCTGAGTGCCGCCTCTGCCATCTGTGCCATAGTTTTGCCACCACTGAACTAGATGGTCATCTGCCCAGGACAAACTGAGGCTAGATTCAATAATTCCTTCCAACTCTCATATTCTGTGGCTCTAGGATATGAAGCAGTGGCTCCTTTTACTCCTGTTTCACTGCAGGTGGCCTTTGACACCAGGAACAATATGTAACTCAGACCTCATGATCATCATGGCCATCAATAAGCTTTTCCTCTGTGGGATCCCCTGCAGGAGGAACAGGATCCTCCAGATGGAAGGGGAAACACCAGGCATTCCATAAATCTGGAGCTAATGAGCCACACGTGATGGGAGCAGTGGATATTTTCATTGGGTTGATTTACGATTCCTTTTCAAAAGGAAAGCCGAGACAGTGAGGGATGGCTCAGAATGTTCCCGTTGTATTTTTTTTTTTTAAATGACCGCGGCTTTAATACTGAGATTGTAACTCAACTTATAAGTGAGGCTGCAACTGACAATATGTAGAGCGGCACGTTTTTCCGCACAGAAAACTAGTAGCTCACCTAGTGATGGATTTACCACTGTCCACATGGGTGGAATGAAAGTGTCAGATGGCTACAGAAGAGGAGAATGGAAATCAGATGTGGGGGGTTTTTTGGGGTTTGGCTTCAAAGAGCAAGTCATGGCTTGAGTCTCTCTCCCTAATGCTGAGATTCTCCAGCTATATGTACAGGGGCTGAAATGTGCTTGAAAAATTAAGCTACTTGTATGGCTCACTCGTCTTTATTCCTTTTGACAGAGAATTCCCAGGTGAATAGATCCCCCCCCCAGTACCAATTCTAAGCCATGTTAGCCTATGACAGACAGAAATCAGAAGGCATATGGCCAGTAGCTTTATTGACTGACAAATTTTATTAAGAGGCATAGGGGTTCATGAGTTCAGCTCATCAAAGTGTATGCTTCTTAGTGAAATTGCTGGTTAACAAAGATGCTACCAGACTCCTTCTGAATCTTCATGGCTCATGGATGACTCCAATGGAAAGTACTGAACTAACTATTTTTATTGATTTGTTTATTAGGTTTATATGGCCACCCATGTTTCAAAAGTGACTCTGGGTGGCATACAACAATCAAGTAAAACAATATATAAAAATAATCATTATAAAATATAAAAACCATGATTTACATTGAAATAGGCAAACCACAAGGAACAGCAAAGAGTGAATAGCAATAGCACTTAGACTTATATACCGCTTCGTAGTGCTTTACAGCTCTCTCTAAGCTGTTTAAAGAGTCAGCACGTTGCCCCCAACAACCTGGGTCCTCATTTTTTTTTTAAAAGAAAATTTTATTGATTTTCTAGTTTTACATTTAAATATTTGAAAAGCAACGTGGCAGCTGAGTTGGTCAATAATTCGGTAACATTAACTCTAGAGATTAAAAATAAAAATAAAACTGAAACAGAGTATTATGAAATTTGGAAAAATTTATACGATTGCTAAGAGATAAGGAGGATCACTGAGATGATTATCGATTGACTAGTTGATATCATAAGGACTTCTCATTAGTACCTATATTAGGACACAACTGAAAGATATGTAAATACAACATTGACGATTGAAAGATGGTTTATCAAAAAATTTACAGATGTTATACGCACAGTTTGTTATACTCTGTCCTGTTATAGCAGTGGTTCTCAACCTTTTTAATGCCACGACCCCCAACCGGTCGTAAGTCGAGGAGTAAACCGGTCGTAAGTCGAGGAGTAAACCGGTCGTAAGTCGAGGAGTAAACCAGTCGTAAGTCGAGGAGTAAACCGGTCGTAAGTCGAGGACTAAACCGGTCGTAAGTCGAGGACTACCCAACCGGTTGTAAGTCGAGGACTTTCCCTGCCCGGGAGCGGCGCACATGCGTGGTTCCGCCCCCTGTGCCGGCCGAGGCGTAGCTGGCAAGCGGCAGAGATGGAGCAGGCCGACCACCAGCTGGCCCAGCCCAAGGGAGGTAAGGCACCCGCCAGAAAAGGGGGAAAAAAATGGCGGACAAAAAAAATGGTGGACAGCCTTGCTTGGCAACCCCCGTGAAATGGCCGATCGACCCCAAATGGGGTTGCAACCCAAAGGTTGAGAACCGCTGTGTTATAGAATGTATTTTAAGTTTCTGTTTTTCTTTCTGTAATAGTAATAGCACTGTTGAAGCCAGAGAAGTTGAATCATGTCCATTTTTGTTTTTAAAATGTACATTTAATAAAATTTGTAATAAAATAATAATAATAATTCAGTAACATACAAATATCTTTAGTACAGATCTCAAACTATTACATTAAATATTTCCTCTCTTTTCCCCTTGGTATTTACTGTCTCATATTTAAATTAATACAATTTCTTATTATATTGATTAAATAAAAATAACTTTCTTACATTTATCAATAATTTTTAGTTTATGCATATCCTAGTTGATTTAACGTTCAATCTTTTTAGACAGTATCTGGGTCCTCATTGTACTGGCCTCAGAAGGATGGGAGGCTGAGTCAACCTTGAGCCCCATCAGGATCGAACTCCAGGCAGTGAGCAGTGAGTTTGCCTGCAATGCTGCACTCTAACCACTGGGCCACCAGGGCTCTGAATTGTCCACTGAGTGATGGAGCCATTTTAGAATGTCACCGGTGCCCTGGAGCTCCAGGCCCGATAACAAAGCCAGGTTTGGGGGGGTTTCTTGGACGTTAACAAGGATGGATCTAAACTCACTTCAGGGAAGTGGAGTCAATATTCCACAAGGCAGAGAAAGCCCACCTCCTGGGACCTATCAGATGAAGTATTAATGCCACTTTACAATGCCTTAGTAAGGCCACACTTTGAATACTGCATCCAGTTTTGGTCACCACGATGTAAAAAGATGTTGAGACTCTAGAAAGAGTACAGAGAAGAGCAACAAAGATGATCAGGGGACTGGAGGCTAAAACATATAAGGAACAGCTGCTGGAATTGGGTATGTCTAGTTTAACGAAGAGAAGGATGAGGGTGGGACATGATAGCAGAGTTCCAGTATCTCAGGGGCTGCCACAAAGAAGAGGGAGTCAAGCTATTTTCCAAAGCGCCTGAAGGCAGGACAAGAAGCAACGGATGGAAACTCACCAAGGAGAGAAGCAACCTAGAACTAAGGAGAAACTTCCTGACAGTTAGAACAATTAATCAGTGGAACAAACTGTCTCCAGAAATTGTGAATGCTCCAACACTGGAAGTTTTTAAGAAGAGACTGGACTGTCTGAAATGGTATAGGGTTTCCTGCCTGAGCAGGGGGTTGGACTAGATGACCTCCAAGGTCCCTTCCAACTTTATTATTACTATTATTATAACAGATGGTATTCACAGTATTTAGCCTTCTCTAAAACAGCTTGCTCAAAATAAGGGAGTTCCCTCTAGTTATTTCTTTGCCCAGATGCACATCAATTACATCTGGCTTTCACAGGCCTTTAGCGTTGGCAGTTTGTCAACATTTTGTTGTTCTTTGATAGCAGCACATCACAGCAGACCGGGGTGAATGTCAATATCAACTCCACTATGTCTGGTGTGCTGAATCCCTGTTTACATTCCTGAGTAACAAAACATCTTAAAAAACAAGCAACAAACATGTCAGGATAAATAAATATTTTAAATGAGTCTTCCACACTGTATTTAGGGAGGACTCTTAACGAATTATACTCTGTCATTGTGATGAAATCACGGAACTGGAGAGTCATTTCGTGGAAACTATGAAGAATCTTTCCTGGCATATTGTTGTAACCAAATATCTTCCCTGATATTCAGAATAGGCATAAAAATTCCAAGTATCAGCATTGCATCATTTAGCTGGTGAGTGGCTCAGGGCTTCCCCAGGGAATTGATCAAGCTGACTGGTTCTTTTTGGAGTTAACATCTATTTTCTGGAGATTTATAAGGTACTTCTTCTTCTTCTTCTTGTGCCATATCCGTTATTGGACGTTGGCGATCATGTTGGCGATCCTGTTTTTATCAGCAGCCACACGAAAAAGTGCTGCTGAGTTTTGTCCAAACCAGCCCCTTAGATTTTGAAGCCACGATGTTCTTCTTCTGCCTGGACCTCATTTGCCTTCCATCTTTCCCTGGAGGATTAAATGGAGTATACCGTATTTTTCTGGGTGTCGCATCACATGTCCGAAATATTCTAATTTTCGTTTTTTAATTGTTTTGATGATTTCCCTTGGCTTTCCCAGGCGGCTTATCACCTCATTTCTGATCTTGTCAACCCAGCTTATACGTAACAGCCGCCTGTAAATCCACATTTCAAATGCTTCTAGTCTCTTCAGGTGGCCTTCTGTCAGAGACCAACTCTCTGCTCCATAGAGCAGGATAGAAGAAATATAGCATCTGACAAGCCTGATTTTCAGTCTTAGGCTTATGTCGTGACTGCAGAAGACCTTTTTCATTTTGAAGAATGCTGTTCGAGCTTTCTCTATCCTTGTCTTTACTTCAACGGTCATGTCCCATGTAAATTGTGTGATCCTTTCAACATTATTTATTTATGGGTGTCTGTATGCAGAGGCATCCTAAGTAATTTAAAAAATGGCCGTACTTATTCCATAGTCCCAAATCTCCACTCTGGAGCACTCCATCTTCTCATGTGATGTTAAAGGCCAGATTTTTTTTTCTCTGTTCTTTGCTTTGCATTCATCCTTTGTCCAATCACTGCAGCAAAGCATTTCATACAGCATTCTAATCTAAGGGGTTTCTCCCCAGGGTCTATCCGTATGGAGGGGATTTTGTCCGATGACGCAATTTCAAGACAAATGAAGGACTGGCTTGTCCCAAAGGATGCCGTTTCCTCACCTACAGGAAGCTCTGAAGCAACCAGGTGGCATCTAGCCAACACAAACCTGTCTGTATGAACACAGCACAACACAAACATTACATTCTGACACTCATCTGCCTCCAGGAAGCATCTTTCAAGCCTGGCGCCTTTCACACGGGTTTGACGGATATAAAAATCGTGGTTGGAAGTGCAAAATAGAAAAAGATATTGATGGGGTGGGGGAGGGAAGGGGGGGAACCTTGTCCTGAAAACTAGAAGTATAAATCTATATTTGTTGTTGTTGTTATTTGTGAAGTTGTGTCCGACCCATCGCGACCCCATGGACAACGTTCCTCCAGGCCTTCCTGTCCTCTACCATCTTCTGGAGACCATTTAAGCTCACGCCTACTGCTTCAGTGACTCCATCCAGCCACCTCATTCTCTGTCGTCCCCTTCTTCTCTTGCCCTCCATCTTTCCCAGCATTAGGCCCTTCTCCAGTGAGTCCTTCCTTCTCATTAGGTGGCCAAAGTACTTGAGTTTCAACTTCAGGATCTGGCCTTCTAAAGAGCCGTCAGGGTTGATCTCCTCTAGGACAGACCGGTTTGATCGCCTTGCAGTCCAGGGGACTCGCAGGAGTCTTCTCCAGCACCATAGTTCAAAGGCCTCCATTCTTTGGCGCTCAGCCTTTCTTATGGTCCAACTTTCACATCCATACATTAGAGGTACTTCAAAAGGTAGGCTGGTTTCCAAAAGACCCGAGCACCTACAGGTCCCTCTGAGACCACTATTCAAGGAAAATAATTTAGAACAGGAGCTCACCTTCCAATATGCTGCTGTGCACTAGTGGCTCACGACAAAGGTCAGGGAGAAACTTATCAGAAACAGACAGGCCCAGCTGCAAAACTGTAAACAGAAGCCCATGAGGCTGCCTGACTAACCACATCCAAGGAAAAGCAAGACCTCCAGGAGAAAAGTTTGAAAACCTCTTGGCAGTCTGAAAATCCTCAGGAATGAACTTGTTTTGGTAACAAGAGTTGAACTGTGAAGCAGATAACTAGGCTCAACCTTCAGTATTTCAACTGGAAAAATAGATTCTACATGGGATAAACCAAGATACTCTAACCAGGCATTCTTCAGATGTGTTGGGGAACTACAATTCTCTGACTTCCTAGCCATCCAGCATTTCCCACACATCTTGACCTCCAGCCTGGAACTGCTAGGACAGGGGCGTCAAACTGCCGGCTCGTGGACCGGATGCATCAAGCGGAAGTTGTGTCCACCCCAGCTCTGGCAAGGGGAAAAAAGTCACGATACGTCACATGACACGGCGAGTTTGACACCCCTGCTCTAGGACAGCACTTTTCAACCTTTTCACACATTGTACCACTTTTAGGATATGGCAATATCCGAGTACCACCAGTCGCCTAGCAAGGTGTCAAAAACTTGATGACCAAAAAAAAAAGGAAAAAAGTGATGAAGTACAGGTAGTCCTCAACTTACAACAGTTCGCTTAGTGACTGTTTGAAGTTACCATGGCGCTGAAAAAAGTGCCCCCCAAGCCACAGCAGAGCAAGACACCTGCCTGCCCACCTGGCGGTGCTCTTCCTCCTGTCCGAGGTTTGTGAGCATTTCTGTTGAGGATTGGCAACGGGGGTGGGGTGGGGTGGGGTGGGGGGTGTTTCGTTTTTATTCCCCCCATCTGCTGGGTGGTTGCAGCAGGTTTTGGTCACTTCACATGATTCTGGGACACTGTGACCGTCATAAATATGAATCAGTTGCCAAGCATCTGAATGTAAATCACAAGATCCTGGAGAGGCTGCAACATTCCAGCTGATTAGTGCTTCTTCAGGGCTCAGCAGAAGCGCCAGGATCAGCGCCGAGCTCCAGCTGGAGCCTGGCGCTGATCCTGGTGCTTCCGCTGAGCCCTGACAGCCCTGCAGCTCCAGCCATCTCTTGCTCAGGCTTGTGCGGTGCTGCCACCGGTTCAGCTCATTCCCCTCCCCCGCTACCACTTTTCTAGGATGGTCGCGTACCACCTGCCAGGTGCCAATGTACCACAGGTGGTACCCGTACCACTGGTTGAAAAGCCTTTTTCTAGGAGAAGAAGGCTGACAGGTCTTGTAGCATGTGTCTAAAGCAGTTCCAGTCCACCCAAGCTGATTTGCTGAGGTGAAACACGTGGCTTCTTGGCTTCAGGAAAGAACCATATTATCTTCATGATCTGAACTGCTTCCCTGAAGGGGATCTACCTCACTTCATTACAGTCTAATGCCATATTCCCAACCATGGCAACTTTAAGATAAGTAGACTTCCACCCCCAGAATTTCCCAGCCAGAATGGACTTCCACTCCCAGAATTCCCCAGCCTGCCATCTTGGCTGGGGAATTCTGGGAATTGAAGTCCACATATCTTAAAGTTGCCAAGGTTAAACAACTTGGGTCTAATGTCTCAATAGAAGAGTCACTGATGATGTTACCTACTTGGGCAGGGGTCTTCAAACTTGGCCCTTTTACGACTTGTGGACTTCAACTCCCAGAATTCCTTAGCCCAGGCATGCTGGCTGAGGAATTCTGGGAGTTGAAATCCACAAGTCATAAAAGGGCCAAGTTTGAAGACCCCTGTACTTGGATAATGAAACATCTGCAAGCAAAAAAAAAAAAAAAACAGGCTCAGAGAGCACCAAGGACTCCACAGACCAATGTCTCCATGATTTTGCCTTGTTGGATCATTTTTGAAACATTGCTCCCTCTGCTACATTAGGGAGAGGGTGAGCTAATGGTATCCATCAAATAAAATTGCTGCAGATATGACAATAAGCATGCTTGATGAGGACTTCACACTCATAAACCATAAGAAACCATCAGAAGCACACCAAGAAAGAAATGACAGTGCTCCCAAAAGGATGACTACATCCAAACGTGTTCCTTTTAAAATCTAGTCCGAAGCTGATTTGAATGCACGCATTCTCTTCCTTCTTCGAAAGACGCAATTTAGAATAGCCAGCAAAAAAAAAAAAAGTTCTCGTGTTTTTCTTCTTAAATGTATCAATACGTATTCTTCCGTGAAATCTCGAACAGCTATTTGATTATAGTCAAGTCACTTTGAATTATACCAAAGGCACATTACAATTTTATAGGAAGGG
The DNA here is from genome assembly GCF_001527695.2 of Protobothrops mucrosquamatus. Lineage (NCBI taxonomy): Eukaryota > Metazoa > Chordata > Lepidosauria > Squamata > Viperidae > Protobothrops > Protobothrops mucrosquamatus. Next base: position 80,801 of record NW_015387995.1, on the reverse strand, counting down.
GTTATCGCTCAGCGCATCTGCTTCCCATCTAACATGCCTGGAACTCCTGACAAGAAAGCCAAAAAAGAAATAAAGACGATAGCAACAACTTGCAGTTTGTCATAATTTAGGAAATTGTGTCTTGTGTAGGGTTTGGGTGTGTGTGTGTGTGACCGTCTGTGTTTATCCTCATAAAAGTTATTTCATAACCGTAGGATAAAACCTTAGGCTTCATGTCTTCTCAAGAAAACCTGAAATTGCTCTTGCATCAAATGGCATCAAATGGCGGGTTGATAGGAAAGGTTTATGGCAATACAGGTAGTCCTGTTGCTAAATGAAACATTTGTTAAGTGGATTTTTCCCCATTTTATGACCTTTCTCGCCTCAGTTGTTAAGTGAACACTGCAGTTGTTAAGTTAGTAACACAGCTGTTAAGCGAATCTGGCTTCCCCCGTTGACTTTGCTGGTCCGAAGGTCGCCGAAGGTAATTGCGTGACCCCGGGATTCTGTGATCATCATAAATGTGAGTCAGTTTCCAGGCTTCCAAATTTTGATCATGTGACCTTGGGGATGCTGCAATGGTCGTAAGTGTGAAAAACGGTCATAAGTCGTTTTTTTTCAGTGCTGCTGTAACTATGAATGGTCACTAACTGAACTAGTGTTAAGTCGAGGCCTACCTTTTTTTTTGGTTACTGAAGAAGCCTGCTTTTGTCAACAACTTTGCTTTAGGTGTGTGTTGGGGGGGAGGGGCTCAATTTGAAAGGGGAATAATGAATTCTAATTTAGAAATTTAGCCTTGAATACAGGCCATTCATTTGGCAGTTATAAGTTTCTAATTTTGGAAACAATTCTTCAGTGAAGGTAAGGAGATGGAGACCGTGGTTTGGGCCCGTTTCACTGATGACCTTCCCAGTTCATACTTCCTAAACTATTACATGCTCGCTTTTCTGAATAAATCTTTACCATGTACTTTGACCAACCCAAGGACAAACCATGTTAGGGAATAATATATACAATGCAAACTTGCATTCAGCTGCCAGATTGACAAGAGCTGATATATCACGCTGCAAAGCAATCCATGCGATTTAGCCAGCTATCACCAACTGATTGACTGATTGAATGTATCAGATGATAACTCAATACCTCTTTGCTTTAACACATGTCCACCATACAGTACATGATAAACAAAAATACTTTAAAAAAATGTGAGATAGATGTTGGAAATGCAAACACAAATCAGGCACTTATTTCTGTTTTTTTAATTTGTGGCACAAATCCCCAAAACGGATCCATTCAACCCATCCAGATGATCTCTGAAAATGCACATTGACAATCAATTAGTCCTACTTTGGCCATTAAAATATGCACATTTCCCCACAGTACAGTACGTAACTTTAAGAGGTACTGCCAAGGGCCGGGGAAATCAGGAGATTCAAGCAGTTCAAAGGACTATAAAGATTTATTGCAAGCTTAAGCTCTCTAGAACACGGGTGTCAAACTCGCCGTGTCACATGACATGTTGCAACATATCATGACTTTTTTCGCATTGCCGGAGCTGAGGTGGGCATGGCCTCTGCAAGATACAACCGGCCCACGGACCGGCAGTTTGACACCCCTGTTCCAGAAGAATCTGGCTGTTAAAGGAAATGAGCGGGAGATAAGAGGGACATTCAAGGTGGGCTGGACTTTGATCTCCTGCAGGGGGCACGCAGCGACTCGTGGCTTATGAGGCGTTTGACCCCCCCTCCCTCGAGATCAGCCTGGTCATCTCTTACAGGTATGTGGTATATTTTAAAAAAGAGATTGTAAGGGAAATGTATTTTTAAAAGTTTCTCGGACAAACATACATTAAGAAACTAAAAACAGATATATTAAAATAGATATATCACTGCGCATAAACATTTTTGGGGTATTTTTTAAAAGAACATCCAAACAAGGAACTAGTTCTAGAATGGAGCTAGAATCAGTTCTGGAACGAAAGAGGTACTAAGCTAAATCAAATGTGATGCATTCCCCCCCTATTAACTGTAAGGGCCTCAGTGTGTTTTTGATGACTTCTAACAATAAGAATCTGTTCCTTCCTTCTCTTGTATCAATACGTAGAAGCGAAGTGAAATATGAGTGTTTCTGCATAAAGACTGACCTTGTTTGCATGTAGCTGTCATAATACACGGGGAAAGATAGAGCAAGATGTTACAACTGTTTACATTCTAGCTCCATGGAGGGCAAAAGTCCAGCTGATATTTATCCTATTATATTGCTTTCCTGCTTCGAGGGGTCTGCGGGCTGACAAACCCAGTTTATTAAAAGCAAGCTATGTAACCATGGGAGGTTGGGTTATTAAACCCACATGATGGCACAGGACAAACGATCAGAGCTTTTCACGAAATTGCTGGGAGGAAGCAAGATTGGTTAAGAGGCAGACCTATTGGTTCTGTAAATATGGATGTACAACGATGAACTGACCTTTTTTCCATTTTTGTTTAAGTCAACTAAGCTGAGCAGAAAGACGTGGTCCTTAGCACCGAGCAGGAGATGACCTCTTTCTTCGTCAAGCAGCAGGGTCCGAAAATCCAGCCCCTCCATTGAGCCCAGGAACGGAACGCAGCTGTTCGAAAGCAGCAAGTCTGTGAGAGAATGAACAAAATCCTTGGAACCAAGAACATGTAAACACCGCTCGTTGGTGTCTTCTGTAAATATATGCACCCAGCAGGACCTTCGTTGCTTAGGATAACAAAGTGGAGTTAGCAAAAATCTCTTGCCGGAGAACACAGGGCAGAGGAAGGTTAGCATGGTATCTTTTTTTCATAAGCCCACATTTATCAAAAGTGAGGTTAGGTCATCTCTATAAGCATTTGAATTTCTACCTTATATATATATATATATATATATATATATATATATATATATATATATATATATATATATGCAGGTCTTGGCGTATTCGGGTCTTTTCCCGTGTAAGATAGGAGTATCTTGGCGACGTTTCGACGAGTGGGACCTCGTTGAAACGTCGCCAAGATACTCTCAATCTTACATGGGAAAAGACCCGAATACGCCAAGACCTGCATACCTGTACCCGTGAAAATCTACGAAAACACACACACACACACACACACACACATATATATTCAAATTTCTTTTTTTGTTGACAAAGAGTTAAAGAGTTAAATGGGAGACTAGAATAGCTATTTCAAGCTTTTTGGCTCTCATCAGCTAGCCATACCCTTTATGGGTTTCGAACCTGCATACTAGGCAGTTGTATTAATGTCCAGGCCACCAGCTCTCCTCCCCTCTTTTATCAGCCGAGCCAAGGGAATATATAGAAAGTTTTTTTTCTGGTCAGACCAGTCTAGTTGATGCACCTTCGGTTTGTTTGTTTTTTTGACTGCTATATTGCAGTTCTATTATTATGATCAATTTTGCCTTGCAGCCCCGAACTAGGAGCGTTAAGCAGGCTCAAGTTGTTACTGTGATACACTACAAATTCGAATTTCTTTTTTTGTTGACAAAGAGTTAAAGAGTTAAATGGGAGACTAGAATAGCTATTTCAAGCTTTTTAACTCTCATCAGCTAGCCATATACCCTTTATGGGATTCGAATCACAAAAAAAACCCAAGGTGCATCAACCAGACCGGTCTTAAAGTGGAGGAAGTCTAGAAGAAGATCTGAAAAAGAAATCTTAGAAGAAATGGCTTAAGGAATGGGCAATGCAGAAGAGAACAGAGATCAAAAGGAAGAAGAGGGGACTTGTTCTCTGTTGGTCCTACAGGCAGGACCAGAAACAGTGGAAAGCTGAATCAGATATTAGCAGGAAGAATGTCCTGCTAATAAGAGATGTCAACTAATAGAGGAAGCTGCCTTGGAAAACAGGATACTTCTTTTCACTGGAGCTCTTCAAATTCAGCCAAATGCTTTAGAGATCCTGTATTTCAGCTTGGCCAGAGCTTCATATCTGATTCCAAAGCATCATTCCACAGATTCCCCGTGACCCCAAAAAGACACCAGAGTTTTAAGGGAAGGGCTAAATGTGTGCCTCCATTTGGTCCATTTTGGAATCACATGTGAAGCCCTCCAACTTAACAGGCCTTTCTAGATCAGGGCTTTTCAATCTTTTCACCCATTGTACCACTTTTAGGATATGGCAACATCCGAGTGCCACCAGTCGCCTAGCAAAGTGTCAAAAACTTGATGACCAAAAAAAAAAAAAAAAAGGAAAAAAGTGATAAAGTACAGGTAGTCCTTGACTTACAACAGTTCACTTAGTGACTGTTCGAAGTTACAATGGCACTGAAAAAAGTGCCCCCCAAGCCACAGCCGAGCAAGACACCTGCCTGTCCGCCGGGCCACGCTCTTCCTCCTGTCCGAGGTGTTCATTGTTGTGAGCATTTCTGTTGAGGATTGGCTGTGGGGGTGGGATGGGGGGTGTTTGGTTTTTATTCCCCCGTCTGCTGGGTGGTTGCAGCAGGTTTTGGTCACTTCACATGACCCTGGGACACTGTGACCATCATAAATATGAATCAGTTGCCAAGCATCTGAATGTAAATCACAAGACCCTGGAGATGCTGCAACATTCCAGCTGATCGGCGCTTCTTCTGGACTCAGCAGAAGCACCAGGATCAGCGCCGAGCTCCAGCTGGAGCCTGGTGCTTCCACTGAGCCCTGACAGTCCCGAAGAAGCGCTGATCCTGGCACTTCCACTCTGACAGCCCTGCAGCTCCAGCCATCTCTCGCTCAGGCTTGTGCGGTGCTGCCACCAGTTCAGCTCATTCCCCTCCCCCACTACCACTTTTCTAGGATGGTCACGTACCACCTGCCAGGTGCCAATGTACAATAGAGAGCAGTGGCTTTGCCATATTTATTTGGCCTTCCTGTTTTCACTACAATTACAATAATGAACCCTTTTGACTGAACCGATTCCAAGGGCTTTAGACTTCTCCAAAGAGAGAAAATTATGCAGTGTACTATATAAGGAGTTGCCTGACATTTTGGGAAGCCATACGCATTGAATAAATAAATACATTTCCTTGAAATACCTCCTTCTCTGTCATAGGACCGGCTTAGCCATCAATGTCATGATCAGAAAAGGCAGCCTGAGGTCTTCGGGAACAAAACAGCCCCATTACAACTTTGAAGACATAATTGTACATACTATTTTCAAATAAAGTTTGACAGATGGCACAGCTGCATAAATAGGCCTTTTAAAAATATTGTGGCTATTATAATTACTATTACCGAGCTGATGAAATGCTCTTTGGTGCCTTCCAATTATTGGTAACAGAACAATAAGCCCGGTTCATAGAATGTAGCCAGTCCAAATAATTGGCTTATAAACATTGTAAGTGAAAATGTGTCCAATCTAAAACAGTTGTCATTACAAAGACGACCTTGGGTTGTGGATTTGTGCAGGTTCCCTTGTTATAACCCGGCTTATCTTACGTCTTCTACTGCCAAACAAAGCAAAGTCATCTTGTTACTCAAGCAGTTAAAAATGTACTTTTTTTTTAAAAAAAAAAAAAGGAAATTGTCTACATGCTTAGCTGTTGATCTGATGCATGGAAAAGACCTATGTTTCATCTAATCTGAAAATAAAACTGAAGAACGAAATTAACTGTTGGTACTTCCCTGCTTACACCAATTTATTAATGTCATTAGCACTAAGCATTGTGAGAAAAAAGATAGTTTAGACAACGTTAGGTATCTTAAAATGGATTTGCAGGAAGCGTTAAATGTTAAACATGTGGCTGGGGAATTCTGAGAGATTTATTCATTCACTCATTCATTTATGAATTTATTTATTTATTTGTTGAATTTATTTGCCATCCATTTTGTAGTAAATGACTCAGCGGAAGCAGAGATGAAGTCCACACCTTAAAACTGCTTGAGATTGAGAAACACCAAGGTGAATCTGTCAAAAAAACCTGACAGTGAGAACAATTAATCAATGGAACAGCTTCCCTCTAGAACCTGTAGGTGCTCCAACACTGGAAGAGATTGGACAGCTATTTTTTTCTGGAATGATACACAGGATCTCCTGCTTGAGTGGAGGGTTGGATTAGAAGAACTTCAAGGTCCCTTTCAACTCTGGTATTCTGTTATTCTGCTGCGACTGTTTCTCTGGTGTTTCAAAGTGGTCCTCTGTCCCTCTGGGGCACTTGCCAGAAACCACGTGCCTGTACGAACCCTGACTTGCACGGTATATAGCACATTGCGTCTGACACTCAGCACCTAGTGCAGTGATGGCGAATCTTTTAGAGACCGACTGCCCAAACACTGGCCCCGCCCCTGCTCCACCCCCTGCCCTGCCCCTGCCCCGCCCCACACTGTCTCCCACCCCGCCTGCCCGCAGGGCCACTCACCACCTCCAGGGCCCACCACAGATTGCCCAGGCAGCCCAGCAGCGCCATGGCAGCCACGCCCTCTGCCCGTGCCCCGCAGCATCAACTGTGCGCGATGGGGCGTGAGGGCAGAGTCTTGTCTACACTGCCTGGCTGCCATGTCCTTGGCTGCACTGCTCTGTGTGGGCCACTCTCAGGGGCGACTCCTCCAGGGGGGCTGCTGGTGAGGAGGGGATCGTGGGGGGAGATGAGGCTAGGGCAATGGCACATGTGCCCACAGAGAGGGCTCCGAGTGCCGCCTCTGGCACGCGTGCCATAGGTTCACCACCACTGACCTAGTGCCAAGGCTGACTGTGTGGCCATCAACGCTTGGAAGAAAGCGTTGCTTTGTGTGAGTCTACTGTATAGAGAGGACAGAAGAGTTTATTGAGTTTATTGTTGAAAGACGAGTTCATTCCAAAACACAACAGCCACTTTCAGAGGCGTGTGCCAAGAAACAGAAAGGTCACTTGGAACATGCCAGTTGTGTCTCTTCACACACTCCAACTATCCTAAGGACAGAAGAGAGTGTGCAAGCCAAGAGCCAAACACCACCACTTGACTTCCGACAGCGCAAAAGAACAAATAAAGCAGAAAAGAGCTAAACACCACCACATTTGGTAAACGCTGTCCTATCCAGCCCCTGGCCTTAAGCGGGAAGCCATTCAGGGATCCGATTCAGTTCTTGTTATCTCTCTTAACTGGAAATGAAACAAGCAAGTTTTTATTCATAGCAGTCACTTCAATCTCTCTTCCCCATCTTTAACAACTCTGTTAGCTTTCCAGCTTCATTGCTAAAGCAATCAACACGCTGAGCCCTTGGGAAAAATAGGCAAAGGCTAATTTGAATGGAAGCTGTGGGGCTCTGCTATAAAAGAAGAAATAAAACCTTTTATGCCCCTGACAAATTTCATTTCATGCTGCCTGTTGGGAACATCCTAAATGGCTTTTGAGTTCCTTTCAATGCAAACAGTCAATCTTAGAAATTACCATAATGGATGATTTGCCCCATATGCCTCCATAACTCATATTCTCGTTCTCATTCACCTTCTCTCGTACACTTTTTTTTTTTAAAAAAAGGTTTGTTTACAAACTGAAAATAAACTGAGATAAACTTGAAAAACGGAAAAACAATTCTGCTACAATTCATCAGCTGCGGGGAAAAAAAATGGCAGAGATGCTTAAAAGATGCTACGAGTCAGGATAATTTAATTCAAAGCTGGGCTCTTAAGTAATTCTATGAATCAATCCAGAAAGGAAGGAGAATACCTTACGCTAAGCAGAAGTTTATCTGGAGGGAAATAGTAGAAACAGACCATGATGGAGATAAGCTAACATTTCAATGTGAGTGCACATTTATCTCCCAGTCTGAAGGGTGCACTTGAATCCTGATAGCAAGCAAGAGCCACAGTTCAGAAACAAAATTAAAAACTAAGCTTGATTTAATTTAATGTTGTTAGCCCAAGAAGGTGGACCAGGCCAAGAAACAGACGCCATGTAGGCCTAAAACTACTTTTACTAGAACACTACATTAACAGAATCTTGCAAGTTTCCATGTGCCTCTCTTCTCCCTCTTCATCTTCTTGAGAACTGGAGAGGGGAAGTTTATCTCTTTGTTGCCTTGGTAACAGGTCTTCCTCTTCTCCATCCTTTATATCAGAACCCCCAAAACTCTTCAGCTCATTGACCCCTTCATGTAGTTTCAGATTGTTCATTGACTCTCCTCCAACATTTATTATATGGATGTTATTATATCTTACTGATAAGAGCGACTTGTTGAAATTAGTGGCTATAATTATCAAATAAAGGTAAAAAAATTAATGATGCTATGAATAAGGATAATAAAAAAACAATAGTGGATAGTCCCGTCAACCTGAGGGTCAATGTATTGACCACTTTAGACAGCCCTGAGCTATGCTTTCTACAAATCTACGTTTAAATAGAGGGATTTTGATCACAAACCATATATTTAATCATTTCTCTCTTCTCTCATGTTAAATAGTAAATTTGGTTGCAATTTGTAAGATACTCTGGGGTGGCAGGGGGTTAAGTTGTGCACACCTGTCCTAAATTCAGGACAAGAAAAGCCAAGCAGAAGCAAAGGAGATACAGAAGCCAAGTGGCACCAGGTCCAAATGAGGTCTGAAGAAAAAGTTGGAGACCAAGCAATGTGCTCATCAGAAGAAGTCTGTGCAACCTTCCAGACTGAAAGATTCAGAGGAGGGCTCCCATTTAATGGATTTATTCTCGGTCCTTTTTTTATCTTCCAGCTCATTCACATTTCCCCTTCCGTCAGCCCTTGAAAGGAACTCTACTGTTCCCAGCTACAGCACCATCTCTGGAAAAAAATGGCTGAATTCAACAAGTTGCAGGAAGGTTCTATGAGACCAATCTGGACTTTGAGGCATGACTTTTGCCTTTCAACATACACCACCTTCCTGGCTGTATTAAATGTGTTCCTCCAATGGGACTCCAAGGTGGCATTTAGAAAGAGCCAAAGCTTTTCAGGCAAAGAGAGCAAATAGGTAGGACTGAAGTACTGGCCCAATAGCTAGCTAGTAGTCCAGGGCAGAATATATTTTGCTGTTATTGGATTTTTGACTAATTGATTGGTTTGCCAAGTTGCCCCTGGCCACTGCCATCTAATTACAGAATCTAACTTGCCATGTTATCATTGTGTTTGTTATTCCTTGGTTCTCCCTTTCAGTAGGACGGGAAATTCTACGCATCATATCATATCATACAAGTTGCTTCCTGGTCATCCTTGCCAAGATGTACAGGAAAGCAATGGGTCAAGTGTAGCCAGACATTCCTGGTGAAAGGAAGCAAACCCTCAGGGAGAAGAAGGACAGAAGAGACTCTTCTAGGTTCAAGCCAGCTGTTCCACTGTCTCCACCACCTCCGTTCCTTTCTCCCTCCAAGCCGTGTCCTATCTCATCTCTGGGTCTTAGCCAGGTCCACTGGAGAATTATGGTGCCGTATCTTGTGGAGAAGTATTTGTTTCCCTTTCCCTCCCTCCTGCTTCCAATGGAGACCCTCTTGCAAATTCAAAAAAAGCAAAACCCAGATAAGTTCATAACTGTTTACACTGTCACAAAGCTGACAAAGGTCAGTTCTCAAAGGTTATTCTTAGTTCAGCTGCTGCCGTAAACCCCTGATGTCACTGAGGGAAGGCCGGTCTGCAGGATGGTGGAAGGGATAATTAACAGAGAGGAAACGCAGAAGTCAGTAGAAACATGACCATCCATATTTAGAATATAAAATTGAGGGGGAAAACATCACAAAAACTATGTATTATCCACTTAGGCTGAGTCTCTCTGCCATCACTTCTCCAAACTTGTAGCTGGTCTTTATTTCTAGCATCTGGCGCTGTGTTTGTGGAGACATGTTTCATTGAAATTTTTGACTTCCTTCAGAATAATTCAGATGTTTCAACCTGGAGGAAATGCCAATGCTTCTTTGACTAGGAAGACTGCAGATTCACCCCACCATGAAGACCAGCAATGGGTAACCATGCTGGCTGAAAACTGGAAAATGCTTTATTAATTCAGCCATGGATCTCACTGCAGAATTTCAGAAATGCATCCCATTCTCAAAAGAAAGCCACTATTTTAAAGTCTCTTTATTCAGTGCCAAAAGTATAAAGGGACTTAAATAATTTGCGATCCTTTCATGCCATCCACGAGGAGACATTTCATATCCTTTTATATCTTTGTGGCGTTTATATTAAACCATCTTTATGCGACATTCCAAGTTATTGTCTTAGTAGTGTTGATTTTTAATGGCATTTTATTGTGACACTATCAACGAAGGACTCATAAAACCAATTTCACAAATCTTCAATTCTGTTGCCAGATTAGGTTACTCAACCTAATCAAAACAAAAACCAAAAGAAGATTTCTGTTGAAAAGTTTTGTTTGGCCAAGTAAATTCTATTTTCAGAAGGTCTGGTGACAATTGTGCTGCATGCTTTTTATTTAATAAGATAAATTATTTCGTACAAATCCTGAAAAATACCATAGAAAAGTCCTTGCCAGAACAAACACCACAAATCCTAACCATACTGGACGTAATGGCACTTGTTCTGTGCAATGTTTTGCTCAATGAAACGTTGGTTGTTAACCAGCATAAACTATAAAATAAACAACCGTAGAGCTATAAATAAATCTATTGGAAGATGTGGCGAGACGTGGCTGTTAGAACTGCCAAGATTTGAATATGACTGAATGGATTATTATTATCAACAAATAAATCTGTAAGTCTAAACTTTGTAAGTTAATACAAATTGATTGAACTAACCTAATTTAAAATAACCTGCCCTACCCAGATTCAAGACAAGAAATAATGGATAGATTATAATCAATAATAGAAGCAACCTAGAATTAAGGAGAAATTTTCTGACAGTGAGAATAATTAATCAGTGGAACTGCTTCTCTCCAGAAGTTTTGGGTGCTCCAACACTGGAGATTTTTAAAGAGAGACTGGACAGCCTTTTGTCTGAAATGGTATAGGGTCTTCTGCTTGAGCAAGGGGTTGGACTAGAAATAATAATAATAATAATAATAATAATAATAATAATAATAATAATAATAATAATAATAATAATAATAATAATAATAATAATAATAATAATAATAATAATAATAATAAAGTTGGAAGGTACCTTGGAGGTCATCTAGTCCAACCCCCTGCTCAGGCAGGAACCCTACACCAATTCACACAAATGGCTGTCCAGTCTCTTCTTAAAAACTTCCAGTGTTGGAGCATTCACCGCTTCTGGAGGCAGGTTGTTCCACTGGTTAATTGTTCTAACTGTCAGGAAGTTTCTCCTCAGTTCTAGGTTGCTTCTCTCCTTGGTTAGTCTCCATCCGTTGCTTCTTGTCCTGCCTTCAGGTGCCTTGGAAAATAGCTTGACTCCCTCTTCTTTGTGGCAAACATACATTACATTGAAAAGTCTAAGAAGAGTAAACAGAGGCTATAAAAAAAATCATGTACCTTTGTAAAACAGCTTAAGTCTTGGAACATTGTGCTTTGATGTCCCCTCAACCGAGAAGAGCAGAATCCCCCAAAATAAAAGTAGACATAGAAGTTGTGGCTTGGAAACGCTCGCCCTGTTCATGCCTTCACAATTTTGCCTTCTGTTCATATTGCAGAAAACTTGTCTTTTCTTAGTTAATCCAACGAGATCTGTAATAAAAGAAATAAAAGAGCATATTTAGCAAACAAGAGCTTGGAAAAACACTTCAGCTGAAGTGTAAATGTTCAACAGCTACCCATTATATTTTAAAAGCTCAAAATATTTATGATGACCAGTACACCCATCCCTCACCAAGGATAAATGAATAAAAACAGTGCTTTGAGATAAATTGATCGTATTTGTACGAGTTGTTGCCACATGTTCACAGACCCTGAAAAAGCAACTTACAACCTCGTTCTGAAGTTCGGACAGCTGGAGTATTCATCTTCTCAGGATGCACTAACCCCCAAAATTAAGTTCAATTCCAAACTGGACAATTCATAAAATATATTCGTTTCCATTTGACAGATCTGGAACTACACAGTCCAACTATACTGAAGAAATCGGGGTCTTATGTTTTATGATTAAAATTAGTTGTTGCTGGTATGTTGTACGTTGTTTGCCAAAACGTAATGTAAATTTGTAAATGCTACAGGATCTTACAAAGTATAAAGGACTGCTAATTTTTCACAAAAGAAGAAGTGGTGAGGATGTGTTAAATGCCTTTAAGTAAGTAAGTGTGTGTGTGTGTGTGTGTGTGTGTGTCCTCTGAAGAAGTATATCTTCTTTTTCGGAGGATATAAAATTTGGCAAATACTAAATTAAGAATCAAATCTTTAAATTTTGGAAAAGATTTTTGCCTCCTTGCATTGTTATAGTTATTTTTTTTGGGGGGGGGGGTAATTTCTGTGAAAAAGCTGCGTCTGTTGAGGTATATCTGAGCAAGAAACGTGTCACATTTCAGAAGAACAGATACACAGGCTAGGGAATTGTGAAAAATGGAAAACAGCTTAAGGAGTTTTGATTATTTTCTGCTCAATTAGCGTGGAAGTCGGAGAAAGTGAGATATGAGAGGGACTGATGATGGATATAGAGAAGTTGAAGGACCCGAACAGCTGCTATTTTCAAAGCAAGCTCCCAATGTGACATCCTGCAGGCTTCATCAGAAATTCTTTTTTCAGATTCATGCTTCTTGGAAGGAGAACTCATAAAGAGCTTTGAACCCTGGAACAGTCCTTCTCTCTAGATATTGTTTAACAATGTTCATGAACCCAAAAGGATTGTACAAGATGGGTTTGTGCACCCAGAAACCTCCCTACTCTCTCTCTAATTTCCATAAGTTGGCATCTATGCCTCCCAGGATGACAGTTTTACACACAATCTTTGATTCTCATAAAATAAGATCTCAGATCTTCAGAAGAGCATTCACTTTCAGATACATTAAAGTACCTTTTCAGACCTGCTGCATGAGTCCATGGAGGTTGGGGACCAAAGGCCACGATCAGCACCTCACTCCATCTTCAATTACTCACACACTCAGACAAACACTCAAAGGGGATTTTGTGTGTGTGTGTGTGAAGAGTGCTTCTGGTCAAACTTGACTCCTAGTGACACACCACACAGCATGAGATTTCAGTATTTCCCCACAAGACTTTGTGAGAATTCAGGTGGCCATACCCAAATTTCAGAAGATTTCAGGAATCTCACATGACAGTTCATGACCTCTCATCTATGAGAAAAACCTGAAGTGACACTTATTGGCACAGAGAGAGGAAAAACTGAACCAAAAGAACAGACTCTATTGAATCCACATAGCACACACTGAATCTGGCTACAAAATGAACTTGGGCTTACTGGAGAGATGTGTATTTTCTGCGTATTTTCTTTTGTCTATTTATTCCAAAACATCACTCAAATGGAACACAACACAAAGGGTCCCTTTATACCTACAGCAGCTGGACAGCCAGCCAAGGCCAGCTGATATGTTTGGTTCATTCATTCAGGCCTGGCTGTTCTCAGGACAGGCGAAGATCAAATTTTATACCATGTTTTCCTCCAGAAGCAGAAATGAACTCTTAAGCAGGTAGCCAGGTAGCCAATACCATATTTTCTTCTTACTGACAGGGAATAATCAAATTATATTAATATTCTATGGTCTCCTCTCCAATTAAATTTTAAAAAGTGTGTGTGTGTGTGTGTGTTCAGGTGTATCACAAGGTGATACCATGTGTGTCCAATCACACTTGGCCAATAAAGAATTCTCTTCTCTTCTCTTTTCTCTTCTCTTCTCTTCTCTTCTCTTCTCTTCTCTTCTCTTCTCTTCTCTTCTCTCCTCTCCTCTCCTCTCCTCTCCTCTCCTCTCCTCTCCTCTCTCTTCTCTTCTTCCTGTTCCTACTCTACTCTACTCTACTCTACTCTACTCTACTCTTATTCTACTCTACTCTACTCTACTCTACTCTACTCTACTCTACTCTACTCTACTTTACTCTTATTCTATTCTATTCTATTCTATTCTATTCTATTCTCATATCTATGGGCATGGTTGTGGCCACATTTTTTGTAACAGCACCACATTTCATGAGATTTCAGTATTCTCCCATAAGACGTTGTGAGACTTCAGGCAGCTAACCCCAAATTTCATAAGATTTCAGAAATCTCACATGACTAGTTCTCACTCATGCTTACCGAAATCTGGTGAGATTTGACAATATTCAATGTTTTTGTGTATTAAAAAAATAGGTTACTGGAATTTTTGCACCATGTTGCATAAGAGCTCATTGTTTTTTGAGGAATCTGCCTTACAAAATGCCCTCTCCCTACACAACCATGACTGCAATCAACCATGGTTACTTTGAACAAAATTCAACACTGTCTAGGACAACCTTGGCTCTTTTATGACTCGTGGACTTCAACTCCCAGAATTCCTGAGCCAGCCACGCTGAGGGGAAAGTGAAAGTTTCCAAGCTGAGCCATGCTGGCTCAGGAATTCTGGGAGTTGAAGTCCACGAGTCATAAAAGAGCCAAGGTTGCCTACCCCTGGTCTAGGAATAGTGGAGAATGGAAGTCCAATACATCTGGATGGTACTTGGTTGGGGGAAAAAAATCAGATTCTCTCACAGGCCAGGTCACTTTGAAAAGCTTTAAGGTGTGTTAATTTCATCTCCCAGAATTCCCCAGCCACATGCTTAACATTTAACATGTTTTTTTCTTAATTTCTCCCTCCGTTTGATATCTGTTTTTCTCCGAGACTGGTAGAGATGCTATTAAAGCATGCATGGATACATTTCCCTCCAAGAAGTCCTTTCTTTGTTACTGGTCTTGAACCATGTTGCAAACAGCCACATCTTCTCTTTTAAAAAGGGATTGGACAACCATTTGTCTGAAATGGTATAGGTCAGTGGTGGCGAACCTATGGCACGCGCGCTAGAGGCGGCACTCGGAGTCCTCTCTGTGGGCACACATGCCGTTGCTCCAGCCTCACTTCCCCCCATGACCCCCTCCTCACCAGCAGCCCCCCTGGAGGAGAGTCGCCCCCGAGTGTGGCCCACACGGAGCAGCGTAGGCAAGGACATGGCAGCCAGGCAGCATAGACAAGACTCTGCCCTCATGCCCCATCCCGCACAGTTGATGCTGTGGGGCGCGGGCAGAGGGCGTGGCCGCCATGGCACTGCTGGGCTGCCTGGGTGATCTGCGGCGGGTCCTGGAGGCAGGAAGGCGGGGTGGGGGACGGAGTGAGGGATGGGGGGACGGAGCAGGGGGCGGGGCAGAGGGTGGAGCGGGGGCAGGGCCAGTTTTTGGGCACTCAGTCTCTAAACTGTTCACCATCACTGGTATAGGACTTCTTCCCTGAGCAGGGGGTTGGACTAGAAGACCTCCAAGGTCCCTTCCAACTCTTGTCATTCTGTTATTACTTTTTGCAAATCCACTTTAAGATACAAAAAAGAAAGGAGATATCTTCCCTTCATTGATTGCAATTGATTGCCTTTTTCGCTGAGCCCTGAAGGCCCATCTATTCCGTGCGGCCGGCCTGGCGTAGTTTGATTATGTTTTAGTGGGGGGTTTGTATGGGGTGTTTTTAGAGCAGGCCTGTTATTTAATTTGATTTTAGAACAGAAACTTATGTATATTTATCGTGGTTTTTAGTATCGCCTGTTCACCGCCCTGAGTCCCGTAAGGGAGATAGGGCGGTATATAAATTTAACAAACAAACAAACAAACAAACAAACAAATAAATAAATAAACAAATAAATAAATAAATAAATAAATAAATAAATAAATAAATAAATAAATAAATAAATCAATCAATCAATCAATCAATAAATAAATAAATAATGGAAAAAAGGGGTGGGGTAAAAAAATCTCAGAGATAAAATACCTAAAATAAAGATTGTTTAGGTGTTCTTCTGAAAACTTTTCCAACTGATTAAGTTGACGGACCTAGTTTCCACACAGAAAAACACTGTGACTAGAATGTCCCCCTGTTACTATATCCTTACCAAGTCAGGCTATTTACCTATGTTGCCAAAAGTGTTTTCTGTTTTCCCTTATAATTTATCACCAAAGGCTGAAAACCTAAGCAACCGGGCGCAGTCAGACTAATTCAGCCAGGACTCTGACTCAACGAGGGCCCGGCTGCCTTTCTCTGGAGTGCCTCATTACGATGGAATTTATGATTTTTCCAGGCGTGGCTCTTGAGCCTCTGCTCAAAAAACCTGGACCCTTTTAACCGGAGACCTCAACCCCAAATATTTGATGTACTCCTGGAATTCTCATTAAGGTAAACTTTGCAATTCAAATTTTTGAATGATTGGAATGTTTGCCCTTCTCTTCCTTTTCCCTTCCTCGATTTGCAAATATTTGGAATTTGAGCATTTAACAGCATCAACCCTTTGTCTCGACAATTCTCTGAAAAGGAAGCCCTGCGCTTATTTAACCGTGGCCAGACGTCCTGCATTACTTGGCCATAAGGCCTCCGCCTTAATAGGTCTGTTTTGGATCGCAGATTTACAGTAAACTGGCCCTGCACATTTTCTGGGACTTAACATTTACTTGAATTGAAGAGGGCTTCCTTTCTAATACAATTTACAATTATAAGATAAGTCATTTTCTTTAAAGAAATGGTTACTTGACACAGTTTCAGAAAAAAACATATCTAGGGTTAACGGGTTATTTATTTAAGGCTAATGTTGAAATAATTATCAATCTCTCACTAGTTCTACCATTCTATTAAATAAAGGTTCATAACAACAACAACAACAACAATAACAATAATAAGGGATCTTGGAGGTCATCTAGTCCAACCCCCTGTTCAGGCAGGAAACCCTATACCAGGGCTTTTCAACCTTTTCACCCATTGTATCACTTTTAGGATATGGCAATATCCGAGTACCACCAGTCGCCTAGCAAGGTGTCAAAAACTTGATGACCCCCCCCAAAAAAGGAAAAAAGTGATGAAGTACAGGTAGTCCTCGACTTACAACAGTTCGCTTAGTGACCGTTCAAAGTTACAATGGCACTCAAAAAAGTGCCCCCCAAGCCACAGCCGAGCAAGACACCTGCCTGCCCACCCGGCGGCGCTCTTCCTCCTGTCCGAAGTTTTCATTGTGAGCATTTCTGTTGAGGATTGGCAATGGGGGGGTGTTTGGTTTTTATTCCCCCCCATCTGCTGGGTGGTTGCAGCAGGTTTTGGTCACTTCACATGACCCTGGGACACTGTAACCATCATAAATATGAATCAGTTGCCAAGCATCTGAATGTAAATCACAAGACCGTGGAGATGCTGCAACATTCCAGCTGATCGGCGCTTCTTCTGGGCTCAGCAGAAGTGCCAGGATCAGCGCTGAGCTCCAGCTGGAGCCTGGTGCTGATCCTGACACTTCCACTGAGCCCTGACAGCCCCAAAGCGCTGATCCTGGCGCTTCCGCTGAGCCCTGACAGCCCTGCAGCTCCAGCCATCTCTTGCTCAGGTTTGTGCGGTGCTGCCACCGGTTCAGCTCATTCCCCTCCCCCGCTACCACTTTTCTAGGATAGTCGCGTACCACCTGCCAGGTGCCAATGTACCACAGGTGGTATCCGTACCACTGGTTGAAAAGCCTTGGCCGATACCATTTCAGACAAATGGACTTTGGGTTTACTTGATTAAATCTAAGATTTCAGATTTGGAATCGGTTTAGGGAAGCTTGGTGATTTTCCTCATCTTCAAATGCAGAAGAGCTGTGACTCACTCACATAATCAGTAATCAACTGCTACTGCAGCAAAAATAAATAATCAATTTTAAAAAAAAAGACAAAAAGGACCAGGTAGTGGACGTGGCGGTGGCTGGAGACAGCCGAATAAAAGAGAAAGAACTAGAGAAAATCGCAAAATACAAAGACCAGCAAGTAGAAGCAGAACAACTGTGGCAAAAGAATGCAAAGATAGGACCAAGAGTAATAGATTTTGGAATTGTCCAAAAACAACTGAGCACCAATTCGGCACCATCGGCATTGACAAAATCCCTTGCACTTCAGTCAATTGCAAAAGGCAGGTTTTGTTTGGTACAGGTTGCATCCTGTGACGATGCCTTTAACACCAGCGATCCTAACCCTAATCCTAACTCTTGGGAAGGACTCAACAGGTGGCCAAAATGCCAGACTCAGTCTAAACATCTGTGCAACCCGCCATAGTAGTAATAATAACAACTGCCCAGTTCCCATTTTGCATTCCTATCAGAGTTGTGTTAACACATGCAACGTTTCTACCCTTTGTCTCTCATAACTTTTGCAGCAGTGTTTGGTCTGATCCATAAGCAACATTTAATTATTTTCTACTCCGCTTTTAAAAAACAATGAATAAATCTAGGTTATTAACTTTTTATTGACATATTTTTTATGTCCAAATGAGAAATAAATTGAATGTTATTCTATCTTCATGTTAGTTTCTCTCCCCCTTGCACTTTAATTTATTATACATGTATGTAAAAAAGAAAACATATAATCTCAACTTAAAAGTCCTAAATCTAAATCTGGAGAAAAGGTGCCCAAAAGGAATCATGTCAAAATAGCACACTGAAGTCAAAGAATGTCATTTTTAAAAAATGCAGCTACCTTCCAAAGAAATGAACTGAATGTTTTGTTAGTATAAATAATATATAATTAAACCACCATAAAATATCGCCGCAGAACTCCTATCCAAGCAAAACTTTTGTATAAAGTTGACAGCAAATTAAATACTTCGAAAACTTCAAAGAAATGCAAACCAAACAATCTGTAGAAGCAAGTCAATCTGTAGAGTACATTTCCTTCATAGGTTAGTGCCTTCCATGTAAGTCAGTCTTAATGCACTTTGATTTCCAAATATTCATATAAGACGGTGGAAAGAAACAAAAATTGGAAGCTGGTATACTTTATGCACGAACAAGTTACATTATGTCAAATGGAAAATTGTTTATTTCAAAGTTTGCAGACTGTGACATGTTATATAAATCAACATTCACCACAGTTGCAAAATCCAAACATGACAAGTTTGGAAAATAGAGAAGCTACCCAAACAGAGGTTTTCAAACTTTTCCTCTTCAAAAAACTCCTACTGCGCAACATTGATGAGAAGCTGCCAGCGGCCTGCCCGACAATTTTTTAATTTATTAAAAATTCTGCACAGTGCCCTAATCCAGTAGATTTTAGTTACTGATAAGTAAATAATGAACCATTCCATTTTGTGAGGAATGGCAGGGAAATTGTTCTACTATATTACAGTACTGGCCAAAATTGTGGAAACCTATTGGGAAAGGTGTATTTTTGAGGTTTGATGGCTAATAACACCACTTTTTTTGGAGTAGTACCATAAAATTATATATCAATGGAAAGATAATTTAATCAAGAATGTAATGCAACAAAGTTTGTTCAATTATCTGTATTCTATGAAAAGTTATAGCCAAATAACCAGAAAAAGGAAGCACAACTTGCTTAGGTTGATCTCAGGTAGCTTTCCTTCATCTGATTGTAGCCAATGAGCGTGAGTGTTTAGAGAGTCAATCAGGTGTCATCTTGTTTTGGCAATGAGCCAATGGGATCACAGTAGGATCCAGTGATTGATGTCATGTATTGAAGCTGAGAGGAGGACATTTGTCAGTGTGTTATGTGATGGCTATCAAGTTGGTTGGGTTTTTTGTGTTCTTTCATTTAGTGAGCTTGTAAAACGTAATAAAATTAAAGTAATAGTGCAAAGAGTTGACTGGTTGCCCAGAAAGCAATGTAAAATAGTATTAAGTGAACAAGGCTACAGTTATAAAGAAATTAGAAGAAAAATTGATGGAAACTTGACCAAAGATGGCATTTCTACTGTACACTTTTCCCACTACTGGCCACTACTGTACATGCTGAAGCCAGCTAGACTTCAACATTGCTCACAACACAAACAGGCAATTATTCAGCATTGAGATACTGTATTTTCTCAAAATCACTTAGACTGGAAGCTACAGGAAGTGAGACTATGGAAAAGCGACAACACCAGAAGTTGATTTTGTTCCTTGGTGTCTTGATATACAACACTTACAAGAACTGATTGATTACAAAAGCTACTGCCATTTTTTTTCTTCTTGGCATCTGGCCCCCCAGATTCAGGAGTTGGGGAATATGTCCTCCAATCTTCCATAAATGGTTTGTTCAGTCATCTTTTTACATGAATTGAGAGCACTCTAAAACACATCTGTGTTCATGGGGAACATTTCCTAACTTAATTGGGAGATGATCATTGCAGTAGGGTAGATTTTCTTGGGTTTTGTTAGGGATGGACCCTCTCTCAAACTTCATTTTGAAGAAACCAGCTTCATTGCTCTAAGCCTAAATTGGGTTTTAGCAATCTAGATATAAAATCACATCTTATTTCCATGTTATACTAGCCCTTTCAGTAATCAAAATTATCTTCAAAGATACTCCATTTATTTTTCTGCAGGATTCTCATGTTCCATTTATTATATTCTGTGGTAAGCACTAATGGTCACATTCAGCTCCCTTATGACTGTTATTATTTGTGGTGATTGATTCAATAGCAGTGCAACATAATCATTTCACAAAATGGATAGAAAGTTCAGATCTTATTTGGCAATTTTTCTTATTAATTTTGGCTTGGCTACCACCTTATAAACAAAATACTGCAATTCTGGAAATGAGACAGTTTCAGAAAGTTTCTGATTATAGTTTCAATAATCTGGATGTTTTTCGTGCAGGAGGAAAAAGATAAATTAGCTTATTACAGATGTGTATAGAGGTTTTTTTAAACGGTAGAATCTACTTTCTCTTGGCTTCTAGAATACTACAATTAATGCAGCCTTAAACTGGTGTCTTCCCAGTTTGGACTTCATTTCCCAGAATTCCCAGTTAGCAGCACTAACACATTCTGGTAGATACTACTTAGGAAAGCTAATACAGCTGGCAAAAATGACACTTAAGGAGAGGTGATGAATAATTAACCTCTAATAATAGTGGTCCACATTTCTTTTGGCAAAATAGTGTTCCAACAGAAGAAAATATCTGTAGCTCAGGGTTGAATTGAGGGGTCCTTAGTACTCTCTGATCTTGGTTGTTTTTTGCAGGCTTTTCATGATCCAAGCAGGTAACACAGGGGTCTTCAAACGTGGCCCTTTTATGACTTGTGGATTTCAACTCCCAGAATTCCATTATTATTATTATTAATAATAATAATATTAAACCATTTTCCTTCCACAGAGTTTTCATTCATGCTATTAATGAACACCCAGCAAGTAAGCATCAATATCTTTGAAAGTATCGGGAACAACTTTATGAGGCCATCTGTGTTTTTCTGGAAGCTCGCCCAAATTCCTCCAATGATAACTTTTTTTGTTTTCGTCCTGCCTTGGCCAGGCCGTAGGGAAACCGATCTCCGTCTTCCAGGCTTCTGCAGTGAGCAAAGCAGAATCCCCCTCTGTTTGGGGGAAACATTTCCCCTTATCTTCCAACTCTCCTTTGGTGGAAGTGGCTGTTATCTGAAACGTCCTTGGGGAGGAGCTTGTTCCTGGCAAAGCTGTGAGGATGGTAAATGTCTTTCACCTCAGGAAACTCCCC